>NC_064615.1:365814560-366115449 GCF_023898315.1 Schistocerca nitens | reverse complement strand
AATTCCTAGCTGACTTGGACTGTGTCATAAAGGTCGCTTGCGCGGTACGTAAGAATTAAGAATTACTAGAATAATTTTCACCGTTTTCAATAGCTTGCAGTCTTTAACTTTCAGATTTCATAATAAGAAGATAAAATGAATAACAGTTCTCTCTAGGTCAGCTTATCAGGGAAGCACTCTGCCTTCTGCATACCGCTCTAAAGCGAGAGAGGTACTCTTTTCGTAGACCGTTAAACTAACCACAATCATGAAATAGGGCACTAGGTAATAACTCGGTCGTACCTCTCTCGCTAATGTAAACCTCTTTTGTATGCTGCAACTAACGATTACATCGAGAATCATCCTCAAATTGCGGGCGTATCAGATTTTCAAAATTATTTAATTATTTGTTTCTCGCTAAGCAGTCAACAATTTTTCTATCTTCGTCAGTAAGCACAGAAGAAGATTTTACACTGGTGACAATTTACACGACGTAAACATATACATATTTATTACACACATGTGTACAAAGCAACAATACTGTTGTTACGCTAGTGATTGTTTCATGCTATATGTAAATTGACACATGACGCCGAGCAAACTACAGAATAAGGAAATATTTTCCAGTATTCTGAGACATTACAACCAGAACAGAAAAATCTGGGAAAAAAAAAGATTCTGAATGATTTTCCCGACGGCATCAAAACAGCACGTCAGGTAAAGAACATCAGTACATCAGTACTTATTGGTAGCGCTTGTTATAGTTAAGTCGGCCGGTGTGGCCTAGCGGTTCTAGGCGCTTCAGTCTGGAACCGCGCGACCACTACGGTCGCAGGTCCGAATCCTGCCTCGGGTATGGGTGTGTGTGATGTCCTTAGGTTAGTTAGGTTTAAGTAGTTCTGAGTTCTAGGGCACTGATGACCTCAGATGTTGAGTCTCATAGTGCTCAGTGCCATTTGAACCATTTTTGTTATAGTTAAACTGATTTTTTTGCGAGACCCACTGTGTGCTTCGCATAGAATTTGGTTTCTTTTCCAGTAATTTCAAAATCTATTATTTTTGTAGTAATTTTTCATTATGCTAATGTTTCACCAAACACGCTTAGTGTGACGCAATTGTTTTCAGAGGTAAGTTAGAGCTCAGCGTCGTCTGTGAACTAGTTACATAGTGAAAATAAGACGAATAAGAAAGAGAAGGTTACTTAATTTCGGAAATTCATATACGTTGATACTGTTAAAACTAAATTTGAAACAACCACGGAAAGTTCAAAGGAAGAGAACGCTTTAGATTCTATGACCGAGACCAGGTCCGACGAGAGGGGAAGGGAATGGGGGTTTGGGGAAGTGGGGGAAAAATCCCCGGGGCCCCCTCCTCATGAGGGGCTTCAAGTGTCTCAAGATCTCGGATCATCCAGGATGCGAAATTAGCAAACAGCAGACTGCTGTTGTAAAATCAATTTTGTATCATATAATAACCAAAAGAACAGTACCCCACCAAGAGCGTAACCATACTAACTCTTCCCTTTCACTTCAGTTCTTCAGTTTTATGAGTCATACAGGCCAGTTACATACCATGTTATTTCGTGTTTAATCTTGAAAGATCTACATTTTCTTAAGACACCGTACGCTAAAACCATCGTGTACAATCCTATTTCGTGTCTGATCTTGAGTGCACTATATTTTCTTTAGACATATTGCACTAAAACCTTGTCTGCAGTCGAAAGGGAGCTTTAATCTTGAAAATCCTACCAAAAAAAATTCCTCAACAAATTGCACGGTAACAGCTGTGCAATTTCGTTATAATTTGGTAGGTTTGCCAGTAACATTCAAAGATAAGGCATTTCTGATTTAATCACAACGTAGTTTTACACGAAAAACGAGTATACAGAAAATATTTTGCTTTCAACAATGAACACAAAATAAAATATTTCTATTTCTATATAGTTATCCTGGAAGAACAGTAAAGGTGAAGAAATAAATTGATATTAAAGAGGTGTGATGCCCCGAAGTAAAGGGGTAATGTTCCTCTTTTGTTCTTCCCTAGAATAGCCAACTTACGTGGGAGTTCACGTAACCCATCATGATACATTATTTCTTGGTCAAAAAGACTTTGCCATGAGAGATTCAGCTCACAAAATTGGAATTTCAAAAAATGGAAATTTTCTCGAAATATTAGATCTCTTAAGTCACTTTGATCCACTAGCAAGGACAGTGCTCGACAAGAAAATGGAAAGCAGTTACAAGTGCATTTCTGTCAAGTGATACTCAGAATGAATTTATTTCTAGTTGTGCCCATCGTGTCAAGGGGGCCATCTTGGAAAGATAAAATGAGTAATAGTATTCAATTATTGGCGACTCCTGAGTCAAATCATACTGAACAAATAACATTCATTCTGCGTTACTTCAAGAAGGAAATTGATGAATATGAAATAAATGAACAGTTTCTTGAAATCGTAGATTGTAATCAGAGAACAAGAGTACATTCGATCAACACCTGTGAAACACTCAGTTCCTTTCAGTTCATGCTGCAGATAAGGTATGATAACGGAAATAGTATTAGAGAGTCTTACAAAGGAGCTCAGACATATTTTCTTCATTGAAACCCTCTTCCAAAATTTTCTGTGTATACTTGTCATAGCTTGACGTGGTGTTTATGCAGCTGAGAGTTGTGATGATGCACATACATTTTCAGAGTGATTCTTCTTTACGACTTGTTCAGTAGCAGTCCACAACTATGGTAATTTCTGAAACAGTGTGCTGGAAGTTCTTTATACTCCACGTCTAATATTCGTTTGACTGTCCGAGTCGATACTGCAATAGCAATTGCAGCTTACATGGATAACATTGCCTTTGCTGTTGAGATCCTCAGTAAGTAAAATTGTCAGCTAAAATACGTTCTGTGGTATGAGGTGTTTTGGATTTTATGAGGTCATTCAAGTGTTTAATAATGGCATCAGTTTAGCCAAGGCTGTTGGTACTAGTTGACTACAGAAGCAATTACTTCAAGCTCGAAACAGTATCATTGATGTTTCGGTAGGACACTCTGAGAGCTTATTAAATGAGTTAACATATCTTCGCAAGGATTGGGGACATCATGCTCCCTGATCTAAAGTTGTTACCAGCGTAATTAACATCAATCCTGAATTCTCAGGGGTGAGCACTAAGAAGAGGAAATCGTTTCATGATGAAACCAGGAATGAAGTGGCAGGTGTGAATTCAGAAGATTTATTCGAGATACGTGTATTTTGTGTCATTATTAGTAATCTAGTGTTTAATTTAAAAACCCAATATGAAATACGATTTTGAGTTGGATGAAACATTTGGGTTTTATGGAAATACTCAAAGAAGATAGCTGACCGCTTCTCTCAGGTCTGCAAGTTACTAATCAATGAGTATCATAATGATGTCACAACATATTTAGAGGATGAAATTAAATATCTGCATACTTCAAAATTAAAATACTTTACTTTGGAACTATCTGAAATCTTAGATATTACGCACAAGCTTGAAATTTTAAGCTCCTTGCCGCAGCTTTGCGCACATTTTACACTCTTCCAGTGACGATAAAGTTCTCTCAGATCAACTATGCATCAACAACGTCCCAAAGATTTGGGAACCATGTCATCTGAATATAATTTAGCAAAGGAACTAGACTCTGATTCTGTGGTTCAAATATTTCCTGAACGAAATTATTATACTTTGTTTTCGTGGTAAGCTGCAAATGCCCCATCACGACTTGGATATTTTCTTAAACAAGCTAGGTCAGCTATCTGAAAGCGATAAATTATTTAGGTTTTACAGTAACAGAATGTATACAAATAATGTATACCTATAATGTATACAAATAAGAACGTAAGTTAACGAAGCAGTTTCCATTAAGTAACTTTTTAAGTGAAAGAATCAGTTTCGCTAAAGGAGAAATGCAGTTGTTTATGTCTTTTAGTAGTTACAAAAGAAAAAGAAAACATAGTGGATAAGGTAAACAGTCTCCACTCATTCCTCTGTAGCTATTGTTTGAGGTGTTTGTATGTACATAGTTTCTCTAACAAATAAATGTCGATGTTTTGAAATGTTGTTTCACTTCTTAGCATTTCAGCAAGCAAAACAGAGACAGAACATACGTCATGCAGTTTGGTTTGCCCATTACTAAACGTTGTCATTGCTAGTTCCTCAATTCCGGTACTATACTCTACGATACTATAGTGTCTGTGTTGTTAAGGAGAACGATATAGTGTTCCTTCAGACAAGCATGCATGTCCGAAGGAACAGACACTGCGGCGACTGCAGCAGTTATGAAATACATTAAATGTATTAGCAGCTGCGAATACGAACGGCCATCGACAGTATAAAGGAATGAGGACAGTCAAAATTTGTGCCGGACCGGTACTAGTACCCGGAATTCCCACTTCACGCGAGCAGTCGGTTTAACCGCTTTGAATATCCGTGCACGAATCAACGCCAGACACTAACTTCTGCAAATAAGAGGGCCTCGCTGACCCATACACCGTGCACCCATAGTCCAGCTGCAAATGCACAAAAGCCTGATAAAACTGGAGGAGACCCACCCTGTCCGCTCCCCAAGACCTGTGGCTGAGGCACTTGAGGATGTTCAGTGCCTTCAGGGTTCTGGCTTCCAAGTCTCGCAGGTGTGGCAACCATGACAATCTCGAATCAAAAATGAGGCCCAGAAACCGCACTGTGTCTAGGTACGACGCTATGAGAAATGTCTACTTCAAGGCGGCGACTATGTAAGGTAGTAACTAAATGTTGAAATAAAAACATTTCTTTTACTTTCACTGTGGTTTCCACTTTGCGACCGATCGGAGGATGAAAAAAACGCAGTGATATGATTAACTGGCCGCCAAGATCGCCATCTGACTTTTGTTTATGGGGTTTGATGAGGTCTTAGATGTAAAAACGAAAGCTCAATGCGCGAGATGAACTGTTTGGCCGCGTCATGGACGCTGTTGCCCTCATTACGGGACGTGCAGAGGCGCTGAGACAAGCAGCACATGTTCTCCAAAGAGTGCACATATGCAGTGAAGCTGACGATAGGATATTCGAACACTTACCGCGAATTGTGAAACAGCTATAATGTGACATATACGATAATGCTTAGATATGAATGAGTTAAAAATATGTAGTTTTCGATTGATACTTAGTAAAACATTTGTTGTAAATGAGACAATATATTGATATAATACAGAAAATAAGTAACACTGTACATTAAATGTGTCCTATCTAGGAAACCATCTCTAATAGAGCATATAGTTATATGAAATTTTTGCTTCAAATGATCGTTCGCGTCGTATCCCTCAATATTGACCATAAATCCTGGTACACCGTGTATACAGGGTAATTCGACTGCCCCTACAAATGTCGTTTCATGCAACCCGCAATGTTACATCTGGCCTTCAAAAATCACGTGAGATATTTTCATATTCTCTCGCTCGCTACGTGTACCTCATTCCTCACCTCATGATTTCTAGTACGTTTTTCACGGCACTCCCTCCTAACATTGTACAAAAATTTTCGACTACACGAACTGTTCCTTATATTCGACCTCTTTAATGGGCTATTACGCAACCGATATAGTCGGTTACTTCGTTAACATTAATATGTAATGAAAGAAAAACTACTTTTGTAAAGGTTATGTCAAAACTAATTACGTTGACTAATCGATCCCAATGTTGAATGAGCAATTACCTCACCAATATAGACGGTATTTCGTTAACATTATTAATTTAAACGTGACCATGAGTGCAATGAAAGAAAATCTACTTTTGTAAACATTACGTCAAAACTAATTACGTTAACAATACAATCCTACATTAACTCTTACAAAGTACAGTAGATTCGTGGTCAGAACGCCTGAAAAATACAACGACGTAATTGTCTATTTTATGCCGATAAAATTCACAAAACTTTTAGGTAAAATTTACACAAACTTACATTATACAATCTGTAAATGCTGTCCTAAGCCGTTAACGTAATAACACAAATCAGTGAAGATCAAACGAGATCAAACGCGGAAAATAACTAGACTAGTCCCACATTTTTGTTCGGTGGAAGGAAGAAGTTCCGTGAACAATATGCTAGAAATTCTGATCGTTGAGACCTTAGTGTGGGAGTGTGGGTGCGTCTGAAGGTCAGCTATGTACATTTTCCTTGAATAACTCGAAAACTGCGGCCTCTGGCGAAAACGTATCCCAGTACAAAATTTAACTATATTAAATTTTCTATAAAAAGATCATGTTAGTTTTTTTCTGTAACAGTAACAGTTTGCGCGTAACGATCGAGAGACTATGCTAATCTCAGCGTGGTTTTTGGTCAACTAAACTTTGCGGGTTGCATAAAACGACATGGGTAGGGGCACCTGAATCACTCTGTATACAAGTGAGGCTGTTTGGCAACACCAGATTTGTGGAAATCGCCATATTTAATTTGGCTTTGGTGCTCTGTGGGGCGTTCTGAAATCGTACTTACGGACCGACGAAAGTGATTGGTTCCTCAACCACAAGGAACAGTGTTCTGAGGAATACTGCCACAGAGCACTGACGCCACATTTTTCCAAGAATGTCACCGCGGAAAACCACACTCGCACCCAGGAAACTATTGCACGTACCTGGCGAGGTTGACCCTGGCCCTCTGCCCGCCGCTGAGCGTGATGCCCTTCTCTCCCACCAGCGTCTGGTCGCCGTACGGCAGCAGCTCGAAGTCCTTGGACAGGGCGCACACCTCCACCACCCGCTTGTACTTCTTCCTGTCGTACGGATGTCCGAATAGGATGTTCTGCCGCACGGTACCCACGAATATCCACGGTTCCTGGCTCGCGTAGGATACCTTCCCACCAATCTTCAGTTTCCCACACGTCGGAGTCAACTCGTTTATCAGCAGGTACAACAGAGAGCTCTGGAGAAACCAACGGAGATACGTACAATAAATAAGCTTAGCGTTCATTGCAATGCTGTTTCTAGCTCTCCATCTGTAATTTGTTCTATCAAATTCTTACTTATTTAAGGGTAATATTTATCAGTAAGGTGGAAGACAACTTTTGAAATAAGGACCGTGATACTGCTTGCTGAGATATATAAAACTCATCCAACACGGAGTTCCGCATAACAACAATTAACGTATAAAAATCTACTTAGAAGTTTTTGTGATTTGAGTTTTAAGTTCGTATGGTCCTAAAGTGGCATTGTTGACTACCCTGTCCAAATATTAATGTTGCGCCTTTTATCAAACATGCTGTTTTTTCTTTTTATCCAAACATGTTTCAGCACCCTTATGCCTTCATCAGTGGTTTTTTTTTATTGAAAATTGTAAAAAGTGAACATATTTTAGGTTGTAAGTGGTCTAACAAAATGAGGCCTAAAGAAAGTTTTTGTTCGTTTAGCTTCTTACCGTGATTTTACATTACATGGTTTTGCAGGACCAACTGTATGGTATCCTGCACTGAAGCTTGTCATCTTTAAACCAAACTATGTAAATGTGAATTTCATCGACGAGTTAACACCTCCCTTGATTTTTAAAAACCGTGATTTTGGCGTGTCAAAATGTTTTGCGTATATATTTGTTATTACTCATCTTTTGGTGACTGATCCTTCTTCTTTTACGTTCTGCACACACATATTAACGTACTTTGTGTAATTTCTTTTTTTATAAACGTATTTTTACTTCGCAAAACGCAGTGAGCACTATGTTGGGTTTCCTAACCACGTCGGCGTTCGTTTGATCCCGAGAGAGTTGGCGCCGAATTTGAACTTTGTTTACTTTTTCTCTGTCTTTCTGTGTGCGTGCGTATGTTTGTGTGTAAGCTCCTTTAGCTGTTTGTGTTGCCTTTTCTGTAAAGTTCCTTTAATGTGTTAAATAATGTTCCTTTACAGAGTATAGTGGTTTCATTTAAAACTTGTTTGCCTTCTGCTGTTGCCTTCACACACACACACACACACACACACACACACACAAAGTAAGTTAATTTGTGTTTACAGTGTCCTTAGAACGCAAAAGAAGAAGGATCAGTCATAACAAAACGTGAGTTGTGACAAATGTACACGCAAAACATTTCGACACGCCAAAATCACGGTTTTTAAAAATCAAGGGAGGCTTTAACTCGCCGATGAAATTCACATTTACATCGTTTGGTTTGCAGATGACAAGCTATCAACGCAGAATACCATACAGTTGGTCCTGCAAAATCATACAACGTAAAATAACGGTAAGAAGAAAAACGAACATAAACTTTCTTTAGGCCTCACTTTGTTAGACCAGTTACAACCCAAAATATGTTCACTTTTTAGTATACGGTATGCTATAATTTAACAGCAGTCAGAGCTGCAGATTCGAAAGATGAATATTAATGTTTCTTTGTACCTATTAGTTTCTCATGTAGCAAAATACTCGTGAGTGGTTAAAACTAAAAAATCGTAGAGTGCAAACTAGAATCGCACGTTGAATTATGGAACACAGTGTGTCTGGAGAATGGAACTTTCTTCAGCTACAGTGAAGTCTTACTTACTAAAAAAGGTCACAGAGCAGGGAAAAAGTAAGCTACGTTAGAAACTAACAATGTAAATTTCGTTAAAATTTCTCCATTGTTAAATGCATGTTTCATCATTACTTGGTGCTTCTCCAAGATATTAAAGATACTTGCCTGTTTTCAAAATAAATGACAATAAAACAAATTAAATAAATACTAAATAGCGGAGAATAAGTAAATAAATCTTGATAATCACGCTTTGTAATATGTGTCATGATGCAAATATGCCTGTAGAAAAAATTTCTGTGCAGATAGTGTATGCATTAGCCTAGCAGTTTAAGAATCTTTGCCTCTAGTTACTTTACTTACAGTGTTACGCTTGTGGTGGAGGAGGAGGGGTCGATTATGTGGGTGGTGGCAGCTGGTGAAGATGCTGTGCAAGTGAAGTTAGTTCACACCCAAGTAATATAGACACGGGCAATGCCGACTTGTTAGTCTACCTACAGGAGAAGTTCGTGCCCTATAATTATTTTCCTCACAGTGACCGTGTCTTACAAGGTATTAGATAACTCTGGAAACGAGTGCAATAATAAGACATATTTCTCACTGAAGAACAGAAGTTTATTACGGAGTACTAGATCCGTGTTCAATATTGCACCGAGCTGTCTGCAAAGGGTGACTTGAAATTGAATGAAACTGTACGAAGAAAACTTCGTGATCATACACACACACACACAAACACACATACACACACACACACACACACACACACACACACACACACACACAAACCATACTATTTACATCACGTTGCCTTACAAAAACTAGCCGCCGACAGTGGAAATGGATCACCAACGACCACGTAATTCAACAAGGACTATGAAAAAGTGTAAATAATTGAACGAGAAGAACGGCGTGATGATGGCCTTGTAGATTCACCTTTCGACTTTCTTTTGAGACACCGACCATATGGCTCCCTTTAATTTACCAATTTATTTTTATATTGTAGACACGAAGTTTTAAAGAGAGGACGCCAGCTGCTCTTTCGCACTTTCTATAGAAATGAAGTGCTATATATTGTAAACAACTTTGTGAGAAATAGTGGATGAATGGTGAGGTGTCTGTTCTTGTGCTCTGTGTGATAGATAAATATATCCTATTACATGCAAGTAAAATTATGTTTCAGATGACTTACATAATACAAGAAACAATTTTATGTTTATCATGTAGATAAAAAAATCCGTCTTTGCAACTGAATGTTTATTTCGTTCCTAAACATACACGTTTCACCTATTCATATAGGCGTCATAAGTGGTCTGTAACAAAAAGAGTTGTTTATTTATACATTTTTTGTCAGAAGATACGTAGTGTTTTTTGGAAGCACTTCTGACTTACCTAATCATTTACAAATATGTTGTTGTTATTTATCACTTACTTTCATTTTTCTATTCTCTTCATGTGCCCATGCAGAAACTGTCTATTGATAATGTCTAGTATGACTATTTTAAACGTGTTTAGCTAATAACACAATGAAAGTGCCGGCCGTCGTGGCCGAGCGGTTCTAGGCGCCTCAGTCCGGAACCACGATGCTGCTGCGGTCGCAGGTTCGAATCCTGCCTCGGGCATGAATGTGTGTGATGTCCTTAGGTTACCTAGGTTTAAGTAGTTTCTAAGTCTAGGGGACTGATGACCTCAGATGTTAAGTCCCATAGTGCTTAGAGCCGTTTGAACCATTTGAACAATAAAACTTCAGTTAAAAAATAAAGAACTGTTATTATCTAAATGATAAACGTAACTGAAGTAGTAGGCGGGGAAGAATGGCTACAGATGTTAACAATATTGCTACGTACAGAATGCTGGTCACTATGATAATATTTCTCCACAATGGTTGAAATATTTCAGGAAATAACCCCACTAGTGAACGGAAAAAAGAAAAAAAGAAAGAACACAGACCTTTCCCATGTCAGTGGAATATAATAACTGATTTTCCAATTACAGTTAGGCATCTGATTATGGCAGCATATTGTACAAGGGTATCGTGCAAATAAATAATTAAAAATACAATTGACAGAAGCTGAAAAAGTCTTCTTTTATAAACTTCTTTTAAGGCAGTCACAAACATTAATAGATTCCATGCAAGGCAACATGGACAAGTCTAAACCTAAGCATTATGTTTCACCAAATGCTAAATACGTATTTCAATCAATGACAGCAAGTTGGATGTAGGCTTGTCTCCCAGAAGTAACACTCGAAAGGATTTTACAATAAAATGACGCCGAATTTTAAGTCGGTAGTAAGACAAGTACCATATTACATTTCTTTGCAAAGGATTAGAAGGTGAATACATGTGTAACAGATTCATGTCACCAGCAATCTGAAGGCTATGATAAGATTAAATTTTCCGTGGACGCTGAGATGATATACAAGGAATAACATTGATGGTTACCGTTTCTTTAAAACCCTTCAAACTGCATAGAAACAGCGAAGAATTAAAATTAGCAAACGCTTGAAGAAATTCTTTAAATACAGTCTGCAAACTATCCGTCTCTGGTATGATGATCGTATTGACCTGTCTTGAATCCAAAACAAGACGAATTGAACCACCCCGTTTAGGCACAACATGTATTGGGGAATTGTATTGACTGGCAGCAGTTTCAATAATATTGTGAGATAATATAGATTGGATTTCCTGTTTGACTTTGTCATGGTGAACCAACGGTATCGGATAAGGTGGAACAGCAGAAGGGGTATGGGGTTTTACTTGAAATTCATATTAATAATCTTTGATTGTGCCTAAAGCTGTGTCAAAAACATGGGAAAACTCAGTTAAAATGGCATGTAAATATTCCTTTTCTTGAACTGAAGCTGAATCAACAACGGTACCTTGATTTTATCGTGAATAATGTTACTAATGTCTGGTGTCATGTCGTCATTGTCAATGTTTGGGGAAGGAAGAAAAAATGAGGTCAGTGTTAAATCAGACGGGAGCTGAGACTGAATGAAATTAATTTTGTAAATGTCTTGTTCAGCTTGCGACAAATGTTTGTGAAACTCCAAAATGAAGCAAACTCCATCATCACAGAGACGAATCCAGTGATATTCAAAATATAGAATTGCTTTATATTTGTTCAAAAAATCGATCCCCAGAATCACGTCTGTAGTAGAAGCTGAACTATTAAGAATGTTGCATATAAAAAATGAAATTGCAGATAACATTGCTGTTTAATGTCTGTACTTTTGCCAGGAACAGCACCACTGACCTTAGTATGCGAAAGTGGAAGTGCTGGAATGGTAGAAACAGTGGTGCATTTTTCAAAAGCGGCTTCACTAATAACAGTAATGGGAGAACCCGAATCAAGTACTGAAGAGAATTTGTGTGTGCCTATAGAAATATTAATGAGAGGACGATGAACAATTGGTTGTAGTTCGTTTTTTTTTCCAGCAGAAGGTCCTCTCGTATATCGTCACAACTGATAACGTGTGATGTAAAATTTTCAGAAGAATCATGGCACCGCTCGCGCTGCAGCGAGCACGCGGTAGGCAGAGCAGTTGGTGTTCTATCTCACGCTGATGATCTCCACTGTTTCGTGGAGTTGGTGGACAAAATTCTACTAACTGTACTGTTCTACCTGATGAATTATTGAAATCATGTCTGGGTTGGGAACGGGAATCAGGTTGATGAAATGGTACTAGTCTGTCATTGCCGTAATTCTGTTGGCTGTCATTGGTTTGTCTCTGGTTATGACTTGGACAATTATCATTACGATTTGAAAAATTCTGTTGACTGTGTTGATGAGTGGGTGGGCAATCAAAGGTTTGTTGTCGTTGGTAGTAATCATTGGTTCCGTATGGTTGATGGCGGTCCTGGTGCCGCATTTGGTTTCTTTGTACAAAAGAAGTGTTGGCATTATTCCGCTGATTCTCCCAGTTTCTCTGGTTGTTACTGTACCGCCGATTATTTTGTGGGGTATTGCCATATTGACCATCGCGGAACGCCATTGATGGAAGGCGATGATAATTTTGATTCCTGGATGGGTAGGCATTCACAACATTCTGCTGATACTGAGGTTGTGGAATAAATCGTCTTGCATTTCCATATTGATGTGATTATTCGGAAACTGCCTGCCGTTATTACGGAAACTGTTGTCTCTTTTCTGTTGTGTTTCCAGGAAACAGTGTTGACTAGATAGCGGATTGTGTGTTTCATCCAGTTCAAGAAGCTGTAAAACATCACGAAAAGTGTTCAAGTTTTCTGTTTGATTCCCTGTCAGCAAGGGAACTCTGAATGATTTAGGTAATTTTGAAATACAAAGCTGAATGAGACCGGAAGAGCTGTAAGGTTCAGGTAAATGTTTATTCTGTTGAATCACGTGGTCAAAATATTGTGTCAAAGTGCCAAATCGTGAGTTATAAAAAGGTGGCATTTTAGCAACTGATATTTCACAGCACGCTGTGAAGTGGAATTCCAGTAAGCATCAAGCAATTGTTGTTGGAATGACTGGAAAGACTAACATTGCTGTGCAATGTATCTCATTGGTGTTGCAGGTTCGCCGGCCGGAGTGGCCGAGCGGTTCTGGGCGCTACAGTCTGGAACCGCGAGACCGCTACGGTTGCAGGTTCGAATCCTGCCTCGGGTATGGATGTTTGTGATGTCCTTAGGTTAGTTAGGTTTAAGTACTAAGTTCTAGGGGACTGATCTCAGAAGTTAAGTCCCATAGTGTTCAGAGCCATTTGAACCATTTGTTTCAGGTTCACCTTACAAGTAACTGCAGACAAGTTCTAATTGATGTGCCACTGGTCAATTTGGAGGAAAAGCGAATGTAAATTGCTGAATCCAATCAAGAGGATGTAAATCATTCGGGTTATTCCGTAACGTTTTAAATTTCTTGATTGACAGGAAGTGTTTGTAAGCTACATCGCCTTGGCGTGGAAAAGAAGGAGTATCATGGGGCAAAGGAAAATTGCCTGGGAAGGTATTAATTTGTACAGGGTAATCTTGTGCAAATGGAGCCTGTGAAGATAAGAGTCTGGGATCTTGTTTCTGGTATGCAAACGGATTTCCTGTTGTTCTGGGACAAAATTAGAAGGCGCACTGTTGCCCTGTAATTGTTGCTCAATATCGGAAAGTTTACTATGAACTGAGTTGAGTTCTCGTTTTTGTTGTTCATTAATAGTGATTTGTTTACTCTTAAATTTAGCCAGTGCTTGGTATTCAGTTGTCTCTGAAAATGGAACTGGGGTTGTCCGATCTAATTCACTTTCTGCATGAGTTTCCAAAGCGGCTACTCTTTCCGTTCTGTTTTCTAACTGCGAGTGGAACTGCTCACCCTGTTCACTGACCTTTGTTTTAAGTTGAGTGACGTCAGATGTCAGGGATTCGGTACATGATTCTAAGGCCTGTATGTGCTCAGAATGAGCAGCGGAAGTTTGTTGCAACTTTTCAATAGATTCTGGTGGAAGTACTGCATTGATTTTGTCCCTAAGGTCAGTAACGTCGCGCTTATGCGTTTCAATGAAATCATGTAATTTATTGTCAGTTACTTCTTTAAATGTGTCGAGAGCTTGGGTTAATTTCCGAATGTTACTGGTAAGGTATTCATCACATTTAGCATTGTCTGCATGGTATTGAGCAAATTGTTCATCATGCTTTGCGTCACGTTAGCTCAGTAGTCGAAGAAAACAATCCAATTTATCTTCAACTAGAGTTGGGGATGTCACCTCGGGATTTCGGTGTTGCAACTTATATTGCTGGGGAGGGTTGCTAAAAACTGTTTGAGAATTCTCAGATGAAACAATTTCTCTGTCTGTGGAAGAATATTGCAAGAGAAATTGGTTGTCGGAATCAACCATATGGCTTTGGAAAGGTTGAATTAAAATGAACGAGTCATGGGACCAGTTTGTGAAGTAGGAGGATTAGATGACAAAACTAGGTCATTGTCCGGTTGTTGTTGCTTACGCGATTTTGAGGAACTGTGTAATTGTACTTTATGATCCTGTCGATTTCTTTTGGACATCCTGAGGGAGACAATATGGCGGACAAAAAAATTGAAATGGTCGTAATTCATAAGACGATATTTTATACTCAAAAGGTAAAATGATTAGAATGGACACACAAAATCAGTATAACCAGAAGCAGAGCTGAAATAAATATTCACAAGCGTAGCAGCAAACGCAATATTATGCAACTAGCAAAGCAGCGCACAGCTGAAACAATGGTGGCAAAATGAATGCTCGAAAACCAAGTCCACAGTTACGGAAAATATAGCCAGGAACATCACTACAGAGGATATCGCCAAGTGAAAGTGTCATAGATGAAATTGTTCCCAAATAATTCTTCAACAAACCTGCATCTGTGAACTTGTTTTGTGCACTCCTCCATTTTGCCAGTAATGAAACATGTATTTGACTCAGCAATCAAGTTTAAGAGAATAATGCCATTTGTGCAATGGCATTAAGATGGTACTGAAAATTAACTTTTAGCCCTTATGTTTACTTAATGAAATTATATCGTGGCTTGAATAATGCCTGTTGTGCAATGGCATAAAATTAGTTATTTGAAATAACTTTGCTTTGATAACTTTAGTTATACCAAAATCGATTTCAAACCATGAACTGCACATATATATTGCATAGAGGCCTCATTTTCTTTACGTTGTTTCCTTGGTGGGTAACTTTACTTTACTACTCATTTACATATTCAATACAAGCAAAGGATGTGGATTGTGATTCAGGCTGTTAGATTTAAACACAATGTTGATCTCAATATATATATGTCACAGGTCCTCAATCTCAAAGATATTATACTCATTCCACCTTGCGGTTGGCAAGTATCGACTTTATTTTCTTGATATACCCTGATCAGACCTTAGCACATACCTTTCAGGGTTTAGTGACATCTCTGAATAGTCAAAGGGAATGTGTCTGTGATACGATATCCACAGTCAACGTTTGTCTTCAGGAGTTCTAGTTCTGGGAACTGGGGTGATGCAAAACTTTTTTTGATGTGTGTACTTCAAGACAGTTTACTGGCGCGCGGTGTGGCGCCTTGTCACGGTTCACTGGTCTCCCCCCGCCGAAAGTTCTTGTCCTCCCTCGTGCATGGGTGTGTGTGTTGTCTTTAACTTACGTTACTAAGTTAGATTAAGTAGTGTGTAAGACTAGGGACCGATGACCTCAGCAGTTTGGTCCCAAAGGAACTTACCACAAATTTCCAGTTTTACCGTTTACCGACCTGACTGCCCACCCATAAAAGACCACAAGCTTTGTCTTTCTTGTTTATTTACGAGATATATCCTTAGCCACATCATCACCACATTAGTCAATATAATGTGTTTTCAACCTGACAACCATTCATGAAAACTAGATGTACTATAACATTTACATGCTTTGTAACATGCATAAAAAACTGCTGGGTAATTTGCCACCTCATCTCACAGTAACCAAAGCAATGTCTTTACACCCCTTAGTGCTGCAGCTGGGTGCTAGTCAAATGACGACTTAACATACGTTACAATATCTAATAGTTGCCAAACAGAATCTAACAAGAGCAAGCATTGACGGGGATTCAAGTGGCGAAATCATTGTTTAGGCACTTTTCTGCATGTTCTTCTGAAATTATTTATAACGATTTACTTATTTGTTTAGCAGTAATAGTGACTTGATCTCTTCATTGCTTGTGTCATGAGATTTAAAACGTATCATGTGTACACTGCATGTCTGCATCATTAGTTATAGATTTTATAAGGAATAATAATTTCAACCTCTCTAAAGTACTAGAAAGACTAAAAAATGCTGTTTTGGCCCTAGGCTCGATGAAAGAAAACCTGACGCTCAGCTGTCCTTGGTAGAGAGGGGGAAACGTTTGTGACAAACAGCTAACGAGTAGAGGGACCAAATGATTTCTGGCATAAGGGTTCCCACTCAACCACGTGCCAACGGCCACTTCGGTGGTTGGACGAGCCGGTAGGGCTCAAGGTTTTCCCCTAGCCCTTGCAAGGAGAAATCCTTCCTAAAGGTGGAAGATCTCTGACATGAGTCAGCGGGGCATAGAATTTGAAAGGCAAGGGCAAAACTCCACATTCACCTGAGTAATGAGTAGAAAGCGTACTTCAAAATGGCTCAAATGGCTCCAAGCACTATGGGACTTAACATCTGAGGTCATCACTCCCCTAGAACTTAGAACTACTTAAACCTAACTAACCTAAGGACATCACACACACCCATGCCCGAGGCAGGATTCCAACCTGCGACCGTAGCAGCAGCGCGGTTCCGGACTGAAGCACCTAGAACCACTCGGCCACAGCGCCCAGATAAAAGGGTATTTTTATACATGATTCCAGAATAGTCCCCCATTCGGATCACTGGTTGGGGACTGCACAAGTCAACTTCTAATAATATAAAGATTATGAAGAATACAAGAAAACAAATTGCAACAAAGAACGTGCGAACGTAACTGAGGTGTGACATGCTAGAAAATCTCAATCTGGAAATGACAAGAATGGAACTGATATATGAAGAGTGAGAAAGATGAGACGGGCACATGGTAGAGACTTCTGGAGTGGCGACTGCAGTGTTATACATATGGGACGCACAGAGGAGCGACTGGGAATGGGTCTTTGGAAGGAGCTTGGACATAGAGTAGAAGGTCACCAACAAAGCGACAGAAGAATGCTACTTGTGCAATAGGACACAAAACCGAAAAAGACAGTGATAATCCAAGTGTACATAACATCAAGAAAAAAAATGCATCAGGGGGAGAAAGAAGAGACCCTACTATAGTATGTTCGTATGAAACGTGGAGATGGATTAGTAGAGTTTTGTACAGAACATCATCCAGTAATATCAATACCTTCCACGGAGTCAGTATACATGGAAGGCCACTGGAGGGAGCTAGAGATATCAGGGCGATGTCATTCCAGTTAGCCAAAAGTTATGATATCAAGAAAAAGACTGAAGCTACCCAGGCCCAGACGTTGATAGTAGCCATAATATAGTCATAGGAGAACCGGATCCAAAATTCAAAAAAATTTAAGAAAGGAGCTGGCGAGAAATGGGGACTGATAGACTAAAGAATGATGTATTATGTCGATTACAAAGAACAAACAAATATGACTACAGTTATGACCAGCACCATAAATGCTGAAGAAAGATGGGAGTCCCTGGAAAGTAAGATCCTCTCTGTCCGAACAGGTCTTGGAAGGCCCAACGTTACCGACCGGCCGCTGTGCCATCCTCAGCCTACAGGCGTCACTGGATGTTGATATGGAGGGGCATGCGGTCAGCACACCGCTCTCCCGACCAAATGTCAGTTTACAAGAGCGGAGCCGCTACTTCTCACTCAAGTAGCTCTTCAGTTTGCCTCGGGCTGAGTGCACTCAGCTTGACAAGAGCGCTCGGCAGACCGGATGGTCACCCATCCAAGTGCTAGCCCATCCCGACAGCGCTTGACTTCTGTGATCTGACGGGAACCGGTGTTACCATTGTGGCAAGGCCGTTGGCTAAAGTAATATCCTACGAGCAGTAAATGAAGATGTTGGGAGACAGAAGGCAAAACATGAAAGAGAATGGATTACAGAAAGTATAGTAACAAAAATAAATTTAATACATAAGCCGAAACAAGACAACACTGGGGAAGCACAAATGCAATATGCGTGGAGCATTGAGGAATGAAAACAACGTAGAATCAAAAAAGGATAAATAACAATCCTTGGAGGATTAGTGCAAAGAGATGAATGAAATGATCAAGGTATAAAAAGCTGTAATGTGCCTATAAATCTATTAAAAGCTTCTTTAGAAACATACAAGTAAAACGTAGTGGAGTCCAAAATGAAGATGGAATAGAACTATATGAACAGCAGAAAGGTAGAAAGAATACCGTGAAAAACTCTATACAGGAAATAACGAAGATCTGAAATGGAGAACGTCGAGGAAGTCGATCCGAAAAAAGAGAGAGACCATATCTTGCACGATGCGTTCGACCTTGCAGTGAGGCAGTTAAAAACCTGGGAAGCCACTGAAGTTAGTGTTACACTAGCAGAACTCATCAAGGCTGCTGGTGAACAGCTACATGAAGAACGATTCCACCTTATTCAAGATACGTACAAAACTGGAGAACTGCCAACAGACTTTACAAAATGTATCACAGTGGCAATACCAAAGAAAGTATCTGTAAACACATGTGAACAACGTAGGTCCCTCAGTTTGGTAACAAACGCCTCGAAGATCTCGCTCGACCTCTATCGTTCTAAGGCGGATCGAAGGTAAGGTATATGCAATGGTCACGGACGACCAGTCTGGTTGTAGAAGAGGTGTTAGGCCCGCGAGAAGCAATACTTAACTTTACGATTCATTCTTGAGAAAAGACTAAAGAAGGCCCAAGAAACATACATTGCATTCATCGACGCAGAAAAAGAATTTGACGGGGCAAATTGACAACAGGTTTTTAAGACAGGTTTAAGACAGGTTTTGGCATAAAGTCCAAAGGCAGAACAGTAGTTTGTATAGAGAAGAGGCAGCTGTGATAAGATGTGGAGAAAATCAAGCTGAAGCCACTATTGAGCATGTTCTACAACAGGGGTGCTCCTGCCTTGTTCAGTGGACAAATTCAGAGGGCAATAGATGACGCTAGGTTGAAACTAGGAGCTATAAGAGGAATTAAAATTAATGGTAAGAAAATAGACATGCTGAGATTTACTTATGACATGGCGGCGTTAAGTGAAGATATAAAACAATTAGAAGCGATGCTAGCCCAGTTAGAAACCATCCTCAGTGCTTCGTATAACATGAAAATTAATAAAGAGAAAACAAAAACCTTAATGGTGCGTAGACAAAAAATCACTGTGTAATGTTGACTTAACAATGAGCGACTGGAAATCGTCAAATCCGTTGCCTACCTAGATCAAGGAATGCACAAGTGGTGGTTATGGACTTGCTACATTATCCGCAAGACTCTTCAATGGTGATTGTGCACCTGCACAGTCACAACAGATGGCTGCTGGCCATCTCTACAAGGACTACAGTGGGTCTGCATCGTTGATGACCCACCAGTACCATTATCTCTACAAGGACTACAGTGGGTCTACTGATGATCCATCAATACCATTATTTCTACAAGGACTGCAGTGGGTCTGCACCTCTGGTGGCCCACCAATACTGTAATCTCTACCAGGACTACAGTGGGTCTGCTCTGTGATGACCTACCCACCAATACTCTTCAAAACTTCGACTGACTCCGCTGTGGGTTTGCTCTGTTGTGGCCCATTACCTGTCAGCATGTCAAGAGTCAGCACTGTCTTTCCGTTGGAAGGACAACGCTACTTCTTCAAGACTGCATGGAAATCCACTACTTCCGTGTGCATTTTCTTTTACTGCTCAGACTTTGAGAAAAACACTGCAATGTGATGAATGATCAGGACTGTCTTTATGGGCTGTGAGAAAATTTTAGCTTTTGACCAACATTGTATCAATAAGTGTGTGCATTTGATTTCTTTGTTATTGTAATTATGAAAAATTTTTTCAAATCTGTATTGGCCACTGCCCAAACCAATTTGTAAATTTTTTTGTGGGGAGCATGGGGGCTATGTAAGTAGGCTGTTTAGGTTTTTTTTGGTAACGCCACCTCTGTATGAAAATCACTGGCTGTGCTGTGTGCAGTCTGTGGCTGCTTTGCATTGTTGTAATACTCGCCATTGTAGTGTTAGGCAGCTGGCTGGGAACAGCGCGTAGCGTTGCGCAGTTGGAGGTGAGCCGCCAGCAGTGGTGGATGTGGGGAGAGAGATGGCGGAGTTTTGTAATTTGTCATGAACTGCTATATATATGATGATATCAAGGTAAATACATTGTTTGTTCTCTATTAATATCTTTCATTTGCTAACTATCCCTACCAGTAGTTAGTGCCTTCCATAGTTTGAATCTTTTAATTAGCTGGCAGTAGTGGCGCTCGCTGTATTGCAGTAGCTTGAGCAGCGAAGATTTTTGTGAGGTAAGTGATTTGTGAAAGGTATAGTTTAATGTTAGTTAGGGCCATTCTTTTGTAGGGAATTTTGAAAGTCAGATTGCGTTGCGCTAAAAATACTGTGTGTCAGTATAAGCACAGTCCTGTAAAATTGTTCAAAAGGGGACGTTTCACATTAAATAACAGCCTTCGGGATGTGGTGCTACAGCTGAATGCTCGTGTTTTCCTGGGTAGGCAAGATACCAAACGAAGGGGTACTCCACAGAGTGAAGGAAGAGAAGCCTTGTCTCCAGAGGAAGATATGGAGACATGATGATATCATCAAAAGTATCATTGAAGGACAGTAGAAGGGAAGATTGCAAGAAGCAAATCGAGACCAGAATATGAGGGGAGGTCAATAAATAATCCTACACAGTTTTTTTCCCGAAAGCATGTTGGCTTTGTTCAAGATTCCAACTCAACATATTATTCCTCACTCTTTTAACTACAACACAATCTCCATTCAATACGACGGCCTTACGCTACTTTTTTGGAGGGCCTGCTTGCCCGCGTGGCACCACTCTACTGTTCAATGTTGAAGTCAACCTTCTTGTTTAGCTATCTTTCCTCCTTATTGGATTTAGTGCATATGAGAGTGCCTGTGCGATAGAGTAATTGTGTGGTCATGTCGTGTGCATGCATGTACGACCGTTTTCGTTCTTATCCACATTCTTTTATTTTAATCATTGTTAGGGTGCTGATAACCTCGCCGTTGGGCGCCAGTAAGATCCTCAGACCACGCACACTCTTGCTGCATTAATAACCTCGCCATCATTCACAGTTGTGCGGCGAAGTATTTGGTTGTGATCCGTCGATCACCTCGAATGAGAGTGTCTGCACGTTCCAACGTGGCACGAATCGCAGCTGACTGCAGCCGGCCGACACGCGGGAAATCGGACTGGTTTGCGCGACCTTGTTGCAATGATGACAGACGCCTCGTCCAATGACTAACCGTACCTTTGTTCACTGCCATGTCTCTGTAGACATTCTGTAGGCACTTATGAATATATGTGATGCTCTTGTTTTCCTTGAAAAGAAACTCAGTGACAGCTCTCTACTTGGAATGCACGCCCAATGCAGACGCCGCTTTGAAGTATATGTATAGCGCCGTCACCTGTCTGTACCACATGAAAATATAGGAGCTGAAGCAGGAATACTCCAACATGTCCCACAGCGAATTCCACATTTTTTTAAACCGAAATTGGCCGAGAAAAAAATACGTTGCTATACTTACTGTACTTACTGAACGCCCCTTATAGATCAACCAAATCATGGAGGATATCAAGTGCAACTCTCAAGAGAAAGGGTGAAAACAGAAATGCACGGTAAGCTGCTGCTAACCAACCTGATGGCTGAAGACGGAACAAGAAGAAGAATTTTAAATGTTAATAACTTTATTAATAATATGAGGCGAGTTTTTTTAAGTAAGTACTGTTTTGAAATTAAAAAAAGACGTGCTAAGATATCTCAATAATTTTATTTTTACATCAAAGCCTGTAACTTAATCTACTTTCCTACATAATTTATGTCAATATTGAGGCACTTTTCATAACGTTGTACCAGTTTTTGAATACTCTCCTCATAGAAGTCTACCGTCTGACTTGTTAACCACTGCATCACCACTGTTTTGACTTCGTCATCGTCTTGAAGACGCTGACCACCCAGATGTTTCTTCAAGTGCAGAAACATATGGTAGCCACTGGGCGCAGTATCAGGGCTGTACAGAGGATTATCTAGAGTTTCCCATCGAAAAGATGTGATGAGATCTTTGGTCTGATTCGCTACATGCTGACAGGCATTGTCTTGCAGCAAAACGTTGCCCTTGTTCAACTTGCCACGTCTTTTGTTCTGAATTTAACGGAACAGATTGTGTAATGTCTTGCAGTAAGCTGATGCATGGATTGTCTCATTATGAGGCAGAAATTCCGCAAGCAATACTCCTTTCCTGTCCCAAAAAACTGTGCACATGACTTTCCGGGCAGAAATTGTTTGCTTAAACTTCACTTTTGTGGGTGAATCTGAATGGCGCCATTCCATGGACTGTTGCTTTGATTCTGGTGTGACATAGGCCACCCATGTTTCATCGCCTGTAACAATTTGGCTTAAGAAATCATCACCGTCGTTGCGGTACCGCTCAAGGAAAGTCAATGCACTGTCTAAACGTTTGGTTTTGTGCACATCCGTCAACACTTTCAGTACCCAACGTGCGCACAATTTTGCGTAATTCAAGTGCTCGGTTGCAATGCCATACAAAACACTACGAGAAACATTAGGAAAGTCATCCCGTAAAGAGGTAATCGTAAAGCGTCTGTTTTCTCTCACCTTTTTGTCCACTTCCTGCACCAAACTTTCAATAACGACCGAAGGAGGCCCACTCCGTTGTTCATCATGCACATTTGTGAGGCCATCTTTAAATGCTCTCACCCACTTTCTTACCATTCCATCACTCATAATGTTTTCTCCGTAAACTGCACAGATCTCACGATGAATGTCGATCGCTTTTAGGCCTTTAGCACTAAAAAATCCTATAACAGCCCGTACTTCACAGTCGGTGGGACTCACGATTATCGGAAGCATCTTAAACACTCAGTACACAACGTAGACAAGGAAGAATCAGACTGTAACGACGTCAGTGTGTAGACTACAGATGTAGGTATCCACTGCGCATGCGCAGAACCCCGACCGCACCGCAGCGGCCGCGGTGTGGCAAAACGGTACTTACTTAAAAAACACGCCTCGTAATTATATGATCGTGGTATATGTTTTAGTGAGTTTGTGTCACTATCGCGAATCAGTTGTTATATCAGGTTTTCATTTTATATGCTCTGTCAGTCCGGGCACACCACCTGAGTTCCCCAACTGGCCACCACCATCTGAGGAGACGAGTGGTGTTGCACTGGCGGGATTTCCATGCCGCCAACTCGCCGCTGCCTGCCGCCCAGCACCAGGCCCGCGCTATCTGGCCGTCATCGCAAGGCCGCTCTGTCCTGAGTCAAGCCTGACTTATCTCAGCCACATCACAGCAACTTGCCAGCCACAAACCGCACTGCTTTGTCCATGACCAGAAGCGTGAATGGGGATATTTGTGGAGAAAGTACACTACTGGCCATTAAAATTGCAACACCACGAAGATGACGTGCTACAGACGCAGAAATTTAACCGACAGGAAGGAGATGCTCTGATACGCAAATGATTAGCTTTTCAGAGCATTCACACAAGGTTGGCGCCGGTGGCGACACCTACAACGTGCTGACATGAGGAAAGGTTTCCAACCGATTTCTCATACACAAACAGCACTTGACCGGCGTTGCCTGGTGAAACGTTGTTGTAATGCCTCGTGTAAGGAGGAGAAATGCGTACCATCACGTTTCCGAGTTTGATAAAGGTCGGATTGTAGCCTATCGCGACTGTGGTTTATCGTATCGCGACATTGCTGCTCGCGTTGGTCGAGATCCAATGACTGTTAGCAGAATATGGAACCGGTGGGTTCAGGAGGATAATACAGAACGCCGTGCTGGATCCCAACGGCCTCGTATCACTAGCAGTCGAGATGACAGGCATCTTATCCACCTGGCTGTAACGGATCGTGCAGGCACGTCTCGATCCCTGAGCCAACAGATGGGGACGTATGCAAGACAACAACCATCTGCACGAACAGTTCGACGACGTTTGCAGCAGCATTGAGTGTCAGCTCGGAGACCATGGCTGCGGTTACCCTTGACGCTGCATCACAGACAGGAGCGTCTGCGATGGTGTACTCAACGACGAACCTGTGTGCACGAATGGCAAAACGTCATTTTTTCGGATGAATCCAGATTCTGTTTACAGCATCATGATGGTCGCATTCGTGATGGGTGACATCGCGGTGAACGCTCATTGGAAGCGTGTATTCGTCATCGCCATACTGGCGTATCACCCGGCGTGATGGTATGGGGTGCCATTGGTTACACGTCTTAGTCACCTCTTTTTCGCACTGACGGCACTTTGAACAGTAGACGTTACATTTCAGATGTGTTAAGACCCGTGGCTCTACCCATTATTCGATCCCTGCGAAACCCTACATTTCAGCAGGATAATGCACGGCCGCATGTTGCAGGTCCTGTACGGGCCTTTCTGGATACAGGAAATGTTCGACTGCTGCCCTGGCCAGCACATTCTCCAGATCTCTCACCAATTGAAATCGTCTGGTCAATGGTGGCCGAGCAGCTGGCTCGTCACAATACGCCAGTCACTACTGTTGATGAACTGTGGTATCGTGTTGAAGCTGCATGGGCAGCTGTACCTGTAGACGCCATCCAAGCCCTGTTCGACTCAATTCCCAGGCGTATCAAGGCCGTTATTACGGCCAGAGGTGGTTGTTGTGGGTACTGGTTTCTCAGAATCTATGCACCCAAACTGCGTGAAAATGTAATCACATGTCAGTTCTAGTATAATATATTTGTCCAATGAATATCCGTTTATCGTCTGCATTTATTCTTGGTGTAGCAATTTTAATGGCCAGTAGTGTAGCTTTTACGTATCCACATAGGCACCGTCAGCACATGGAGTGATAGAGAACCTGCGACAAAGTGTGTCTTTTACGAAGCAGCTCATACATAAAGCACAAGAATGAGATGAATGGCATTTGCAGACCACAGACCAACTAACTACATAATCGACATTCGTAATTATGCTTGTGAACTCCCCATTTCCCCTCTGAGTGTGTTCGTGCTGTGATCAATGTCTGCGAAAAGTTTTCTGACATAAGATAAAACATAAAAGGACGTCACATATTGGCACATCAGCTATAGATAAACTGTAAGGTTAGCAAGCAGAAAGAGGTGTTTTACCTTTCCGCACCCGACAGGTCCTACAATGGCACATAGCTTTCCGGGTGAAACATGGAGGTTTATAGAGGAAAGAGATGGATTGGTGCCATCCCACGTTGCTGAGATGTGCTGAAGGGATACTTCCCCTGTCGTTGCTCCCAAGTTTCTGTCCTCTACAGTTGCCTCTGGCTTAAGGAGAAATTCCTGTAAGAAGAAAGAAAATGTAGAGTTCTTTGTGATAATTCCCAAGTATTAGCTGTAGCTACAAAACTATCACAACTACAAAAGGTGTGTTATATCACCAAGATAAATTTTTGTAAATTTGTCAGTTATCGAAATAATTTAAAACATATATTTAGGAAGAAGTAATGTTGTGACGAGAAAAATCTATCATTCGAGACATACACCTGTAGTTTATTTTACATTAAATTTATTGGAGTCTCTAGTAACAACGGTCACTCCGGAATCCAAACCTCCCGTCGATTTACTTGTCTTAAGTCATTTGCTGTACAGGGTTGCGGGACCATTGCCTCAAACTTTGATTGAGGTGCTTTTTAAATTTATAAATAACAAACAAAAACTTCTAATAGTATTTATTTATTATTGCTTGAAACAAAAACAATAACACGAGGTCGATGTGCTGAAATGTGTCGCTGCAGCACTGTTGCCCAGTCAAAAATCGCATCTGTAAACCTGTTGTCAAGCCGTCTGCTTGCTACACCCGTCAATATCTTGCCAAGAGTGCGACGAGCGACTAAAATTCAGAAGCTACAGTCACGTTACGGCCCTCACTAGCTGCTTTGGAGACACCATAATGGATCTGATTGTATTTTGTTGACTCTGTATTATACGAAATATGTCCATAAAGTAAGTTCCGTTTGGTTGTTTAAAACAAACGCGTACAGATACAGAAAAAATATTTATTGTACAAAAATCTACAACTGTTAAACTACTTTTCTACATAGCTTCCGAAATTTTTATGGCACTTGTCATAGCGTGCCACGCCCCCCTCGCCCAGAAAAATGACGTGAAGTTCAAATTCCAACATGATAATGCATCACACCTCGATTATCTCCACTCAGCAAAGAAAATGGCGCGAAAAAAGGACTCATCTTTATTATTTAAGCAATTTCAAGCACATGGGTTCTCCACTAGGTCTGGCTCCAACTGACTTAGTTCATATCCGCACCAGCAGAGGGCGCCACCGTGACGTGAGATCATGATGCAAGTATCGTCATTGAAGATGGCTGCACCCAGTGTATCCACCATGAGCTCCAGAGCCCAACTGGCTTAGTTCATATCATGGCCACCAGAGGACGCTTCTGTGACGTTGGTTGATGCCACAAGATCGTCCGGTCTCTCTCGCGCCACGCCACCGGCCTGCGGGCGTCCGACCGCTTACGTCAGACACCCTCGGCCGCAATCTCCATACACACTCTGTACATAGTCTTCTGTAAATATGCTAACCAAACTAACACCCACATTGCGCATCTAACCTATTAATTACCTAAGTACTTAATTCCATTTCAATCTTAATCATATTCAATAAATAAATTTACCTTTTCAATATTCAATTATCAAATGAGAAGTTCGACATTTTCCCACTATCTGCGTGGTGTTCATTCATGACATAGCACCCCTCCCCCCCGCCACCCCTTGAATGCTGCATTCCTATTGGCTGCTGCATTAGTCACGTGATTCGACTTCATAGAACCTAGGACTTGGAATCAGTTTTCGCAAATGCCACGGCCACCTGGACTTAGAATCAAATAGCTAAAGTCTCTACCACGATCCTCAACCCAGCACCACGCCCCCTTACCAACCCATGTTAGCCGGCTAACGTGTACTAACGTGCACAGCGCATGACTTCATCCAGGATGGTGGGGCGAAATGATGGGAAAACAGATCTGAACACAAGTCTTTCAAAACGCATCCAGCAACGTTACCAATCTTATATTCAAGTCACATTGCTATCTAAAATAGTAACCAAGTCTAACTATAGTAAATTCCATAGCCCCCCAGAAATACTTAAAGTGCGCTTTTGTACTAGTTTTCGTCTTCTCTCACCTTTTATGCACGGAAATTCATGCCCTAATAGAACCTCGTTACGAAAATAACGCACAATAACGTACACTGCAGTCTTCCTCGTGGACCTAAGCCCATCACGTGATACCAAACCTGCTCTCAACAGGTTCGAATCCTGCCTCGGGCATGGATGTGTGTGATGTCCTTAGGTTAGTTAGGTTTAAGTAGTTCTAAGTTCTAGGGGACTGATAACCACAGCAGTTGAGTCCCATAGTGCTCAGAGCCATTTGAACCATTTTGCTCTCAACATACTCAAATGTTCGCACTGCTATGTAGAAGCTCCCATATCCCAGCACAAACGATGGAGCATTCTTATTTGCTCTAATCCAATTTACTCGCCGAATTACTGATGCCGCGGGTATCGAAGCACGATCCACCTATTCTTTCTGGTGCTTTCAGCCGTTATATTACACAGAACGCTAAATTGCATTGACAATTAAACCCACAAAATTGTGTCCCCATTATCAAATACATACCAGACTCACAAGAATATTGGAAGCCAGGAACATATTTACCACTCTAACTACAATTCCTGCTACAGTCTGACACCAAACACGAAACTTTAGCTACGTGGAGCGTCCTCTAGACCACTGAGTAACTAGAAACAAACACATGAAAAATCATATTTCCAACCGCGCATACCGATCTCGCTGATCTAACATACTCCAAATCATCCATATAATTTACAAACCAACTAAGGTCTTTCCCATGTCTACACACCACATTCTATCTTATCTCAACTAAATAAAGACCCGAAATGTGCACAAACAGTCAACCGAACAATTTACATGGGAGGCAATAACACTCCATCTCAATCATACCATCTTCTCAAAGTTCCACTTGATCACGAAAGCCACCCAACACATACTAAGTATTAGTTCGCTATCTGGCCGTCTAGACAAGGGCAAAGTTAACTCATATACACTCCTACAATCCAACAGGCCTCTGCATTCGCACAGATGCTACTGTTAACAGGAAACGTGAATCATTACCACCACGGACTTTGCATACACGGAATCATTCCGGAAAACCACTCGCATATGTATTTATCATTGTACTTCCAAGTAAATATTACAATCACGCTCTCAATTGAACAGCATTCGAGAATGAATATCGGAAATACACCCTCTTGTCAGCAGTGGCTCTGGAAATAGCTGTACCTTCCTTACAACTGGACGTACTCCCCCGATTGCTATCACAGTACTCCGACTCAATCCTTACCTTCCCTACAACAGGGTATTGTATTGTATTGTATTGTATTGTATGTGAACCGGGGACCTAGAAATGACGGAGAGGCTCCGTCCTCGCCACAGCCGCAGTGGTCCACAACCCCACGACGACTACCGCAGTCCACTTCATCCCTCCGCCGCCCCACACCGAACCCAGGGTTACTGTGCGGTTCAGCCTCAGTGGACCCTCCAGACGAGTGTAACCCCTAGGTCTCTGTGGTAGAGTAACGGTGGTGTACGCGTACGTGGAGAACTTGTTTGCGCAGCAATCGCCGACATAGTGTAACTGAGGCAGAATAAGGGGAACCAGCCAGCATTCGCCGAGGCAGATGGAAAACCGCCTAAAAACAATCCACAGACTGGCCGGGCGGATTCGTGCCGGGGACCATGCGCTCCTTCGCGCCCGGAAAGCCGTGCGTTAGACCGCACGAACAACCGGGCGGGCTTACAACAGGGCATACTCATCTCCTTTTCACAAACACACATACTTTATAAAACTCATGCTCAAATGCGAACAACTTCGTCAATAACTGATTGCCTACCATACCAAATAATACTGACTGAAAATCAGCGATTGGCATGCATCTCTCTTAAGTTCTTCTTTCCAGTCTTACCACTGTGTCCTAGAAAGACACACGTAATCGGCGAGAACTTAAAGGAAAAAAAAACAACGATCCCACCGACTAGCGCATGTTACTGTCACAGTCAGTCTTGGTCCTACAGGTGCACACAAGTATCAATGTTAAAACCTACACCCTCAATACGAATCGAGGTACGACATTACCTCTCAATGAGGTGGTTTTTGCTGGACAAATACCGTGACGGTGATCGTAGGAATACGTATTATAAGCCAACGATGCGGCCTAGGGATAAAATCACTGAAGTTTGAAAGTGATTCGGCTAAGGAACGTGGTACGTAAGCAGTATTTGCGACTCCCCACGCCCCAACTACATAATTCTTTGGTATTTGTAACGCACTCTGTCTCGACATCATATCAGAGGTTCCGCATTATATCCACCTAGTTATAGGCGATGACTGACTGAGAAGGAACAGTAGTAGTAGATTATGTGCTGACTGAGGTCGTAAGAATAAAAATGTACACTAGCTTCTCAGATCTCTAGTGTTACGATATATGTTCGAAATGATGTCAATCATTTGGAATCATCTCTCTCCATTCAAACACATACCGGCATCGGATTACAATCACTACTCATTCATATTTTCGCAACCTAGCTTCTACAGTAAAATTCCAACGTGGTCTCAGTCACCCCCTACACATCGTGCAACTGATCCCATTTCTACAGCTTCCGCATGTGATCGGTCCAATTCAAGTCTGAACTGAGCAGAAGCCGGAGAAAGACATATCCACCACCTTCACCAACCTCTGTAGAAACAGAACGACCTGAATCACTGCAACAGAACCGTGTTTTGACCATTCGGTGGAAATGCACGCAATGTGGTACGTCCCCAAACTAGATACAAGTACTACAGATTCACGTCCATTCAAATCAATCAGCCCAACAGATAAAAATTACGAACTGTAAAAGCTCATATGAATCAGAAGTCACCAAGGCACCGATGCAGGCGCAATGACACATAGTTGAGGTCGGCCTCCAGCACGGGGAAGCAAATTTCACAATACTTCCCACAATAGCGTAGCGTACAGCCATCCAAGCATTCATAGCGGTATAGCTCCTTCCTCACCGACTCTCATCTCAGACTGCTGCTGTATGTATGAAACGATTCTATTAAACATACAGACACCGCCGAGGCCACTTTAAAGTTTGATCACCTATACTCTAGGCGAATTATCGTATGGTACGCTCTCTCTGGTCCTGTTTAGTTGTCTCAAACACTGTTTTCTAACACACATTTAGTTTTTCTGCCACGAGTTCCATGCCTGTCTCATGTTCTAAACTAACATTAAGACGCCCTGATACACGGCCTCTCACAGAAAACTAGACATCGCGCAGTGTAAATCATTTTGTTAATGCAACTACCATAACATGCCACACATCTGCTTATTTTAAATAAAAACCCACTTACAACATAATGAAAGTAGAAGACTTTTACGGCGTTGGCGTAGGTCTCTAAACTGATGTCAGAAAGCGAATGACGACCTATACATTTAGACTTTAGACTCGTCTCTCACACAGACGGAATAGCTGACGACTATGGGTCCCCTTTCTACTCATTCCTCATATTGCACTCATGTACGCGATCACTGTTTCGCTGCTAGCAACCCCCAGATGTTGCCGTCCATCCACGATAATTTTTTCCCCAACTCAAACAAGCCATATCAGTCAATCATTGTCTGCTAACCAATGCAGGGATGGGATGGAAAAGACACAGTCCATGTACTCTAATAATAAACATGAAACTTGATAGCGCGAACAATTTTACACTAACTTCAACACCGGCCAATCATGTGACAGCATGTTTCCTCAATTTCAGTATCATAATTAAACCACCCCTTCTCTACTTTGCGAGTATCATTGCGAATATGGATAGATGACTACTCAGAACGCCCATTTACAGTCAATTCTCGAACACTTAAATCATCGGAGTATACCAGACAGCGCTTTACATATTTCTAAGACCTCGAACATAGTACTTAATTTACGATCCATCTCTCTGCGTATGGGAGTCACAGAGCATTCTCCCCGTCTTAGGGTAAAAGACCATCCTCACACAGTCATTGACCAACCCACCTTGCAGCACCGTTAGAGAATTAATCTTCAACTGATCAGAAGAAGACAGCAACACTCCACGTCTCATGAAAGAATAGAGCTTTCCGAGTCTTAACCCATCCAAGTGCACGAAATCTGTCGAGATGCCACCATGTCGAGGAGCTTAGCACTCCTTAACGATGTCTAGTAACAGATTTCAAAGTGTCGTAATCTAATATCATACAGTTAAGAAGGATAAGAAAAGACTTATTTTTATACGAGATGGAGTTGGAGACGAGAAGGCATTGGTAAGAGAGAGAATGTAAACACACGCACTCCTAACACTACAACGTTCTGCACTTAAAAACGGGCTATCATATTAGATCGAATACCTTTCTGGCCTATCAGACATACATCCCTCTTCATAGTTTCTCTACGCTGAACTATCTTATCGAATAGTAAAACGAAAAAATACTTCCGTAAAACATTTACTTTGCATAATACGAGCCCAATATAGCTTTGCAGAGACATATAGTGTCCACTGTTCACATCCGATCACAGTTCAGAAATTATACCATGCTTGCATCAGGCCTAAATAAAATGATAGTAGTGGTGGATACGTCTTACAATGAAACAGATAAACGCATAGCAGTAACGTCCAACATGTGAAAATTACAAGTCATTCCGCCACTAACTCTGTAAACACAACATATGCAAATGTGTACACGGGGATTGTAGCGCGTCACAATCTCATACCGCTTACTTAGCTGTGTCACTGAAGTCACGATTTTACACACAAGATGCGAAATGGGCGACTGCATAAATCAAAGCTCGTTTAGAGGAGTGTGTCAAGTTTCTTCACACATGAGATGGAAATCCTCTGATGACTGACTGGTTTACCGTTAACAATTGCAAATAGACAGTGCTTTAAAACACATACGGAACACGTAGCTGTACACGAGTAGAACGCAGGCTATGTCACGTGACTAATGCATCTGGACACTGGAAAAAAAATTGACCTCCATCAACTTATCCTTATCTAGAATGAATCTGCCACCCATTAAGTCGTACCTCCTTGCAACTCCATCTCAATCGATCACACAGTCAACTCTCTGTTATCCTTCAACGCAGGTGGAAATAAGTTTAGAAATGAATCGTTCTATCATCCCAAAAAGCATCAAATACCGCCGTCACCTCGCGGGTATCACTGGTACCTCAATAGACATACAGTATAATACTGACTCAATGGGAAAAAATTGACTGGCTCCCTTATTCCCTTCGTTTAGATATCCACATTTTCCCGGATTCCTCCTGTTGCCACATACTTGGCCCCATATACAAATAGTTCGGCGCGAACAGAAGATAGCAAAGTTCTTCCTCAATTTCACCACATTTGGGTCTATATTCGGTCAATTTATACCTATTAGCTCCTCATTTTTCGCAATTCAATAGATTTTAGGTCAGATCTACCCACGCAATCATGACATAGCATCTACTTCTGTGTTCTAAAATTGCTCGTAAATGTAGCACAGCTGCCAGCACCCACTCCAAATGCATTGATCGGGGGGGGGGGGGGGGGTGTAATATAGCACTGTACTCGAATGTATGCAGTCACCTCCACATTTAGAGAGCGTTTACTCTATTTTGTGTATGTCTGTGTATATGCACGCATCACAGACGGCTCTCAGAACCGAGTCCCATCCGCTGATGGGACCGAACTTCGAACATAGAATACGTTTCCGGACGTAACGCGTGGTTGATCCACCCGTGAACCCTATCGCAAATGTGGAGCGTGGTGGATCCGTCTCCGAACATAGCTCCGTATATATAGTCCGCGGCAGATCCACACCCGAACGCTAACTCGGGAGTGATATATTGAGGATTTGCATCCTGACACCGCTTTGTACATTGTGCGTGACGGATCCACCTCCAAACCCTATCCCATGCGCGGCATATTGTGATCCGCTTCTCAATACCGATCCGGTTATAACATGCGGCGGATCCACAGTCGAACGCTAGCTCGGGTCTACTGCGGGTCCTGTGAGCCGACCATGATGCCCTTACAATGGCAGGTTATCTAGACTTAAGTGAGTTTGAACGTGGCGTTGTAGTCGCCGCACGAGCGATGTGACACGGCATCTCCGAGGTAGCGACGAAGTGGAGATTTTTCCGTACGACCATTTCACCAGTATACCGTGAATATCAGGAATCCGGTAAAACATGAAATCTCCGACATCGCTGCCCCGGAAAAGTTCCTGCAAGAACGGGACCAACGACGACTGAAGAGAATCGTTCAACATGACAGAAGTATAACCCTTCCGCAGATTGTTGCAGATATCATTGCTGGTCCTTAAACAAGTGTCAGCGTGCGAACCATTCAACAAAACATCATAGATATGGGCTTTCGGAGCCGAAGGCCAACTCGTGCACCCTTGATGACTGCACGATTCACAGCTTTACGCTTCGCCTAGGCCCGTCAACGCTGACATTGGACTGTTGATGACTGGAAACATGTTGTCTGGTCGGAAGAGTCTCGTTTCAAATTGTATCGAGTGGTTGGACGTGTACGGGTATGAAGACAACCTCATGAATCCATGGCCCCTGCATGTCAGTAGGGAACTGCTCAAGCTGGTGGAGACTCTGTAATGATGTGAGGCATGTGCAGTTGGGTGATATGGGACCCCTGCCTAGCAACGTGCTATTCAGAGGAGATCTCCACCGCCTTGTTCGGGTTTATGGACGGCCCTGCAAGATTCATGGTGTCAGTTCCCTCCAGCACTACTTCAGACATTATTCGAGTCCATGCCACGTCGTACTGCAGCACTTCTGCGTGCTCGCGGTGGCCCTACACTATATTAGCCAGGTGTTCCAGGTTCTTTGGTTTTCCAGTGTGTACGAGGTTTGGCTAGAAAAAAACCGGACTAGTACTGGTGAAACAATAAAACGAATGCAATAAGGCTGAAAGTCGCGTGGCCTGTCACGTGACTCTCGCTCCGCCTACTGCTCGAGTTTCATCTGCCTCCTGCACTCAGTCTGCCCGTGGCGTCTGTTTTAAGTAGTTGACGTTTTGCCTGTGCGTCGGAAAATGTTGAGTGTACAGAAAGATCAGCGTGTTAACATCAAATTTTGTTTCAAACTAGGAAAATCTGCAAGTGAAACGTTTGTAATGTTACAACAAGTGTACGGCGATGATTGTTTATCGCGAACACAAGTGTTTGAGTGGTTCAAACGATTTAAAGATGGCCGCGAAGACACCAGTGATGACACTCGTACTGGCAGACCATTGTCAGCAAAAACTGATGCAAACATTGAAAAAATCGGTAAACTTGTTCGACAAGATCGCCGTTTAACAATCAGAGCAGTGTCTGAGTTAACAGGAGTTGACAAGGAAAGTGTCGAACAAGTTTACCGATTTTTTCAATGTTTGCATCAGTTTTTGCTGACAATGGTCTGCCAGTGCGAGTGTCATCACTGGTGTCTTCGCGGCCATCTTTAAATCGTTTAAACCACTCAAACACTTGTGTTCGCGATAAACAATCATCGCCGTACACTTGTTGTAACATTACAAACGTTTCACTTGCAGATTTTCCTAGTTTGAAACAAAATTTGATGTTAACACGCTGTTCTTTCTGTACACTCAACATTTTCCGACGCACAGACAAAACGTCAACTACTTAAAACAGACGCCACGGGCAGACTGAGTGCAGGAGGCAGATGAAACTCGAGCAGTAGGCGGAGCGAGAGTCACGTGACAGGCCACGCGACTTTCAGCCTTATTGCATTCGTTTTATTGTTTCACCAGTACTAGTCCGGTTTTTTTCTAGCCACACCTCGTATTGTCTGTACCTTCCTTCAGTTAAGATAAATGATTGGCGTACTTTTGAATACAATATGAAACTGCGAATAGGCTTTCACATGCATTGCTTCACTCCACTGGATCCTCGTTGTAGTCTAGTACGATAATAGACGGAAGGTTCTAATAAATATTGCAACACATTTCCAACTAAAACAGATCTCCTGGTGTCACATTTTGGGAGAGACAATTCGACATTCTGTGCTTACCTGTATACGATGGACGGAGACACGAGCTTCCTGTATAGCTGCTATACCCATAGGGAACATGATGGCCAGTGCTACGTTGAGCACGTTGTAGTACTGAGACATTGAGAATATCTGCAACAGAGCGGGAGAAGAACGCAACCACAGTGAGCCTAAGACTGGAACAGAAACAGTCCTAACACAAGTACTTTATTTTAGTTATTATTGTTACATGTAGACCCCTCTTATATTACCCAACTAACTAGTGCTACTATTGTATAGTACTACTTCCCACTTAAATGTGGTATTGTATCTATCGTATTGCAATTGTAACATTTATCCTATAAATATATTAACGCATGGGCATTTCGTGCCACATTAGGCGTATTTTCAATTCTGCCGTGAGAAACAGATTACCACTGCACAGCGCCCACGAAATTACAACTTATACTCAAATTCTTCTGCTTTCAGACGCGTTTCATGTCTTTAGACGCCTTTCATGCCATGTATCCATACCGACGAATTACCAGTCTACGTGATTTATCGTCGTGTCATCACAACGATACATCAACTGCTGCTAAAAAGTCCTGCATACTCTACTGTCGAGAGCGTTTTACCTCTTGCTAAGGCCTTCTAAGGAGAAATATGCTTGGAAGTTTAAAGGAGCAGCTACCTGCTTCTGTTCACATTGAGCCAAATCGGTGATTTCTGTACCACGTACCTTGTTAGATTTTAATTTCTCGTAAGTTTATCTAACTCCCTAGCTTTCATTTTCTCCTCCAAAGATTTACGGAAAATGGCCTCTTTAGGAGATCTTCTACAGATCTTTACATGCACTTTCAAAAAGAATAATACTGACCTGGTGCTGTGAGCAACGTAGCACCCTCAAATGCGGCAGGAATGACATCACATCGGAGCATTCGTAGTCGAGAGGAGACAAATACGTCCCTTCTCTGAGTTGATCTTAGCATGACTGACTGTCATTTTAGCATTCGACACTGACTTCTATGTTTCAATTTGATTTATTTGTATGCTAGCACACACTTGAAAGGAAATGCCGTAAATTTTGTGTGATTTCGACTTGCATTCGAAGAGAAATGGTATAATTGTATCGCGTTTTTTACAATGAGCTGTAGCTCATCAGCACATAATCACCGGCCACCATTGGTTAACCCCCATCACCCCCACCCCTGGTTATTCTGTTGCTCTATGAAACGTTCCTTGCCACTACGAAATCTAAAAAGAGTCAAATTCCGTTTTTTTCATTTATGGCTCATATTTCATATAATTGGGAAGATTTCAGGACAATGAAAAAAAATGGTTCAATTGGCTCTAAGCACTATGGGACTTAAGATCTGAGGTTCATCAGTCCCCTAGACTTAGAACTACTTAAACATAACTAACCTAAGGCGATCACACACATCCATGCCGGAGGCAGGATTCGAACCTGCGACCGTAGCAGCAGCGTGGTTCCGGACTGAAACGCTCGGCCACAGTAATCGGTGACAATGAAAACCGGTGTTAAAGTCTCTCGTGAATTAATTGCTTGAAGTATTAAGTACTGACAGGCTTTGAACACAGAATGTATACTCACCTGGTCAGGACCGGCAATATAACCCATTAGGAAGTAGGCGACGAGTGTGACCAGCAGCGAAGACCTCTCAATGAAGACAGCAGAAGCCAGCAGAAAACTCTTCAGATAGGCTGCGTGAAGTAGCTTATGGATTTCCGATCTGTTACAAGTAATAAGATTGAAATAATATTTTCGTTTATTCATTTGTATATATATATATATATATATATATATATATATATATATATATATATATATGTGTGTGTGTGTGTGTGTGTGTGTGTGTGTGAGTGTGTGTGAGAGAGAGAGTGGGGGGGGGGGAAGCGGGAGAGAGAAGGGTGGGAGGGAGAACTGAGGTGGGGAAGGAGGGAGGGCGAGAGACATAGAGAGAAAGGGAGTTTAAGAAACCGATGTGCTTACATGTGTCTTAGCCAAAATACTATGAAAACTTCCTTACATGCATATTTACGACATATTACAGAAATTCTGCAACGTGGAACACACTTCAACATATCAAATATACCAATGCATTTGAGAATGTCATTGTTCTATTTACACAACAATTTTAACAAAGGCTGACTGCACTCAGTTCCTACCATAAAGCCTCAGCGGACTCCCTGTACCATCTTTGTCAAACTGGACTTGTAAGTATGTAAACGCCTGTATACTTGACTTATGTTCTTGTTGTTGTTCTGTGGTGCTACGACATGTCCAGTATCCATGTAAAAGTGATCCACGAATGAAGCAAACTGCTACTATTACTATTTCTCCTACCATAAGTAGAATAAGTGTGAGTTCATGCTTAAAATTTAAGGACTGTGGCTGAAATGACACACAATCGTTATTGTAAAATTGAACCAACTTCGATTTTATCTGTTACTGCAGTTCATAACAGCCAAGAATGGACAAAGTTAGTAAAAACGTGTTGAGATGGTAATGGTCAATTAAAACAAAATAATTTCCAAATGTGCCTAGAGCAAAAAGCCAATTTGTACAAAGAGGTGAATTAACAAACGGTCAAAAACTGATAATTGTCCCCCGAGTAATGATGGAGCCTACTGGGAATATCAATAACTCATTGTAATGTAATTGTATGAACAATTAAAAAAAGTGTTGAAAATTTTATAATTAATACTGCCCAAAGCAGTCGAAGTGCTTCTTCCGTAATAAAGTGTAAAGAATGTACCTTTATGACAGTAACATCAATACATGTACATTACCTAATCACAGTTATGCGGAGACCTATTAGTGGAACTAATATTGTGTGTTCCCACCCTTCGCCACTATGATGACTTGAACTCTCCTTTGGACATTTTTAATGAGATGTCCGAATATCTGTAGAGGAGTGACAGCCCATTCTTGCTCAGGAGCGCAAACTAGATTGGTTGGTTGATTTGGAGGAGGGGACCAAACAGCGAGGTCATCGGTCCCTTCCGATTAGGGAAGGATCGGGAAGGAAGTCGGCTCTGCCCTTTCAAGGTAACCATCCCGACGTTTGCCTGAAACGATTTAGGGAAATCAGAGAAAAACTGAATCAGGATGCGGACGTGTGTTTGAACTATCGTCCTTCCGAATGCGAGTCCAGTGTGCTGACCACTACGCCACCTCGATCGGTAGCGAAAACTGGAGAAGTTGGCGAAGTTAGGCTCTGGGATCTACAGTGAAGTCGTTCCAATTCATCCCAAAGGTGTTCCATCGGTCTTAGGTCTGTTTAGCCAGGCGAGTCACTATTAAAACCTTATAGTCCATAAACCACTGGCTCACAGCTGCTGCTTTATGACAGGGCCGGCCGCGGTGGTCTAGCGGTTCTAGGAGCTCAGTCCAGAGCCGCGACTGCTACGGTCGCAGGTTCGAATCCTGCCTCGGGCATGGATGTGTGTGATGTCCTTAGGTTAGTTAGGTTTAAGTAGTTCTAAGTTCTAGGGGACTGATGACCACAGATGTTAAGTCCCATAGTGCTCAGAGCCATTTGAACCATTTTTATGACAGGATTCATTGTCTTGATGACACAGTCATCGTCTCGAAACTGTCTCTCAACTGTACGCAATAGACAGTGCTGTGAAATGTGTTCGTGTCTACATTTAGTGTTTAAGGAAAGTACGCCGTAACCACGGATAACATCACCATTCCGTGACAACAACACCTCCGTACTTCGCTGCTGATGCTACACATGATGACAGCTAATATTCTCCAGCCATTCGGCAAGCGCAAACCCTTCCATCCGATTTCCACATGGCATATCGTGGTCTGTCACTCCAGATAAATGGTTTACAATCATCGAATGTGCAGTGGCGCCGCTCTTTACACCAACTCAAAAGTCACTTCGCACTGCCTACGGAGCAGCAGTGCATGATATTGTAGCACTGCTGCACAACTCCCAATAATTTTACACTTCTTATGTCCCCTGTTCCTGTATCTGTTCTTCTTTGGAAGCTTAATATATATGTTACAATCAACTTCCTTTGGTCGTCCACGTCCTATTGCCTCGTAACGGACCCAAAATGTTGCAGGGCGCGAAGCAAGCTCAGGGGGTTTGACCTCCTACCGGAAACTCACTTGTGGACAGCGCGCAGGCACGAGTCGAGGCTTGTCCGTAACAGCGGGTAACATGCTCGCCAATAAACTCTACGGAGGAGACTTCCCCCAGATTTCCCTCCTCCCGCAACCTTAATATTGTAATCCAAGTATATGGGGCACGGCATTCCGCCACCTACAATTTTAGGCGTATTGATTTTAAACAGCAATCGTAATAATTGTGTTTCATTTACAAATTTGTTTTGAAGGTTGAAATTCGGAGCAAATGTTCTCATCAGCATAACTGTATTTTATATTTTTGTCAGTCGTAAGTAGAGCTTAGATTTAACGGTAACATTGTGTCTTTTGGAAAAGTGGCTGGAATATAGCGATTGTTTGTGTTACTGCAGTCGTAATGTTTATGTTTCAAGGTAACTGAGTGTTTTGGTTCCGTGTAGCACTGTCTAATATGAGTTGCTGCATCAGATGCGTACTGGGCAGCGAGAGCTAGCTCGTCACATAGCGCCTAGGTTGTGGAGTGCGAGTGCAAATTAATAGCGTCATTTTCTTTATTTTTGCGTCAGAAACATGCATAGCTGCACAGAACATGTCCCATAGTCTTTGACCGAAATTTGGCCACTTCCAGTCCATTTTCTGTCCTTGATTGAAGTCTTCTGCAATACAGGAGGCTTAACACATGCTTTTGGTCTGTTATTTTTAAACTTAAGGTCACCTCAAACACTAAATGGATCCGTGGACCTGTAACTCTGGACAACCAAAGGCGACACGATAAGCATATCCACGAGCGTTCTGTATTTGAGAATGTGCTAATTGCAGAGCCCGCCTTTTATAACCTGAACAACGAAATATAATTAGCGCTCAAACGGGTGCGACATCGTCAAACAGTGCGAACCGTGAATCGAACGTTAACAAAGCTCAGTGATAAATTATGAAGTGTTACTCACCACTCGTAAATACTTGAAGAAAGTCACATTTAAAGACCACAAAGATCTTATGATGAAATAAAATCAGTACACTGGATATATCCAGGTTCCATCCACCAGTGTGGAGTGAACTCTGACGAATGAACTGCTGATTTGTTTACAGGTCGATGTAAATAGGATACTGTGTAGCATGTAGATTGTATTCAGTTATCGATATTCAAACAAATTCACCAATTGGCCGAATCGATATGCTTCACATGTGGAACGGAACGGAATACAGCAGCGATTCTACGTGGCGTGAATTCCACACGTCTTGAGTTTCTTAGAAGGCATACGGCGCCAGACTTCTATGCACAGGTCACGCAATTCCAGTAAATTGGTGGCCGATGGCTTCTGGCCACGGAGCTGGCGCCCAATAGGATCCCAGATGTGTGCCATTGGGTTCCGATCAGGCGATTTGGTAGCCAACACATTACTGTGACTTCACTATCATGCTCTTCAAACACGTGTAGCACGATTATCGCCTTTGGACATTAACAGTTATCCCGTTAGAAGATGCTATCGCCGATGGCGAATGCATCAAGCATGAAGGGATACACGCGGTCTGCAGTAATTTTCACGCTGTTCTCACTTGTCACAGTGCCTTCGATTTCCACCAAAGAAGACTGTCTCCCATAACATAATGCTGGGCCTCTGGCCTGCCTCCGTGGTGCGGTTCATGCTTCAAGCAGGCTTTTGCATTAATGCTGGAGTATCTGGACACGACCACCAACTTGCTGCCCGCAGCTCGTGGTCGTGCGGCAGCGTTCTCGCTTCCCACGCCCGGGTTCCCGGGTTCGATTCCCGGCGGGGTCAGGGATTTACTCTGCCTCGTGATGGCTGGGTGTTGTGTGCTGTCCTTAGGTTAGTTAGGTTTAAGTAGTTCTAAGTTCTAGGGGACTGATGACCATAGATATTAAGTCCCATAGTGCTCAGAGCCATTTGAACCAACTTGCTGTAAAAATAAGCGTGATTCCTCCGATCAGACTGCACGTTCCAATTTATCCCCGCTCCAGTGTCGATGATGCTGTAACCACTGAAATCGTAGTTGGCGATGTCGTTGGGTTAACATAGGGCCACGTAGCTGCAGAGCCCCATGTTCATCAAGAAGGATTGTGCGAAGTCAGCAAAAACATTTGTGCCTCCACCAGCATCGGATTCCGTAGGCCGATTTGCCACAGATCACCGCTTGTCCAGCTTTAAATGGCAGGTAAGCCTTCGACCTCCACGTTCCGTGATGATACGTGGACATCCAACATATTGCCACCTGCTCGTGGTTTCATCGTCCTTCCACAAGTTTCTCTACATGCTCACAATAGTGTGACGCAGACAGCTGAATAGCTTCGCTGTTTCCAAATGCTCATTTCGACGTGCCGTGACATAACCATCTTCCCTAAGTCTCTTATGCAGTGAATTTCCCCTTCTGCCGTGAGTATCGTCTCAAGATTGATACCTCATTCGTCTCTGTTCCACTTATATACTGCCCAGTCACATTACTGTGGCCACCTGTCAAAAGCCTGAATAACCACCTTTTGCAGGAAGAGAGTCAGAGAGGTTCTGGAAGATACTGACAGGGATGTGGAGCCATACCGACTCCTGTGCTGAGGCCAACTGTGCTAAGTTTCCCAACTGATCAAAGTGGCCCTACAGGTTTCCTGGGAAGTTTGGTGGCCAGGGGGGTACGGCTAACTCATCCAGGTGCTTTCTGAACCACGCACATCCACTGCGAGCTGTGTGACACATTGCATTCTCCTGCTGGTAGATGCCATCGTGCCGAGGTAAAACAAACTGCATGTAGAAGTGGACATGATCCCCGAGGATAAATCCTTGATCCATTGTGCGTTCCAGAATAACGAGATCACCTTGGGAAAGCCACGAAAACATCCCCAGAACAACGCTCCCTCCTCCTGCCTGGACCCTTCCGACGATCCAAAGGTCATATGTCCAATGGAGCACAAAACGTGATTCATCTGAAAAGGCCTCCTGTAGCCACTCACTGGACGTCCAGTTGCGGTACTGGCGTACCAATTCCAGCCTTTGTCGCCGATGAACAGTAGTCAGCTTGAGTAGCTGAACCAGGTGCCTACAGCAGAGCCCATTTGCAACAAGGTTCGCTGAACGGTCGTTGGGGAGACAGTGTTGGGAGCACCTTAGTTCTTCTGGGTTGTAGCTGCTTAAAAGTTTCACATACATGCACATTTCTGGCCGACCTCGGGGAAGATCAATTTGGATTCCGTAGAAATATTGGAACACGTGAGGCAATACTGACCCTATGGCTTATCTTAGAAGCTACATTAAGAAAAGGAAAACCTACGTTTCTAGCATTTGTAGACTTAGAGAAAGCTTTTGACAATGTTGACTGGAATGTTCTCTTACAAATTCTGAAGGTGGCAGGGGTAAAATACAGGGAGCGAAAGGCTATTTACAATTTGTACAGAAAGAACATGGCAGTTATAAGAGTCGAGGGACATGAATGGGAAGCAGTGGTTGGGAAGGGAGTGAGACAGGGTTGTAGCCTCTCCCCGATGTTATTCAATCTGTATATTGAGCAAGCAGTAATGGAAACAAAAGAAAAATTCGGAGGAGGTATTAAAATCCATGGAGAAGAAATAAAAACCTTAATATACGCCGATGACATTGTAATTGTCTCAGACACAGCAAAGGACTTGGAAGAGCAGTTGAAAGGAAGGGACAGTGTCTTGAAAGGAGGATATGAGATGAACATCAACAAAAGCAAAACGAGGATAATGGAATGTAGTCGTGTTAACTCGGGTGTTGCTGAGGGAATTGGATTAGGAAATGAGACACTTAAAGTAGTTAACGAGTTTTCCTATTTGGGAAGCAAAATAACTGATGATGGTCGAAGTAGAGAGGATATAAAATGTAGACTGGCAATGGCAAGGAAAGCGTTTCTGAAGAAGAGAAATTTGATAACATCGAGTATAGATTTATGTGTCAGGAAGTCGTTTCTGTAAGTATTTGTGTGGAGTGTAGGCATGTGTGGAAGTGAAACATGGACGATAAGTAGTTTGGACAAGAAGGGAATAGAAGTTTTAGAAATGTGGTGCTACAGAAGAATGCTGAAGATTAGATGGGTAGATCACATAACTAACGAGGAGGTATTGAATAGAACTGGGGAGAACAGGAGTTTGTGGCACAACTTGACTAGAAGAAGGGATCGGTTGGTAGGACATGTTCTGAGGCATCAAGGGATCACCAATTTAATATTGGAGGGCAGCGTGGAGGGTAAAAATCGTAGAGGGAGACCAAGAGATGAATACACTAAGCAGATTCGGAAGGATGTAGGCTGCAGTACGTACTGGGAGATGAAGAAGCTTGCACAGGATTGAGTAGCATGGACAGCTGCATCGAACCAGTCTCAGGACTGAAGAACACAACAACACAATAGACATTTCTGCAGCCGTCGTTCACCACTGTCATCTATGGCACCAGTTATGGATAGCGTCTTTCTGCCGTGCACAGTATACTTTAACCACGGCAGCACAGAAAAAGTGCCCGCATCTCGTGGTCGTGCGGTAGCGTTCTCGCTTCCCACGCCCGGGTTCCCGGGTTCGATTCCCGGCGGGGTCAGGGATTTTCTCTGCCTCGTGATGGCTGGGTGTTGTGTGCTGTCCTTAGGTTAGTTAGGTTTAAGTGGTTCTAAGTTCTAGGGGACTTATGACCACAGCAGTAGAGTCCCATAGTGCTCAGAGCCATTTGAACCATTGAACAGAAAAAGTTTATAAACTTGTCCTTTTCGGAATTGCTTCAACCCCTGGCTGAAAGCCAATGATCATGGCCCATAAGATAAACGGCTCTGTTTCTGCTTCATAACGACTGCTCTGTTTTCCACATCCACGACGTGCTGTCCATATCCTCCACTGCTGATGCTGCCACCTGTCGTCTGTGAGGGGCTATAGCACGTTGACGTCGAACATAGAAGGTGGTCACATTAATGCGACTGGACCGCGTACTTTCCTTATGCATCACGAGCCCACAACGCCACCTGGCAACATTCAATCTCGCGGTGGGCAGTGGTCACACAGTTTGACTCATCAGAGTGCATTGGAATATTGATTACTGAAAGCGAGGTGTAAACCGAAGTCAGAATTGGTGTATTTAACTATATTACTTCATTTATCTGTTGACTGCATAATGTATTTTACTACTGACGCCACGTAACATTGTACAAGTGTATCGTTTTCAAGTATTTCGTATGACCACTGTTAGTTGCATTACTTCATATTTTGTATCTTGGTTTCAAGTGACCTAAGATTTTTAAGATAATTTTTTTACATCACAATAAGAACGATGCCATACAATAAATAATTCTATGACAATTTCGTTTGCATGCTCACCACATATCGTAGCGTAGCTAGTTAGATGGTCATATACACTCCTGGAAATTGAAATAAGAACACCGTGAATTCATTGTCCCAGGAAGGGGAAACTTTATTGACACATTCCTGGGGTCAGATACATCACATGATCACACTGACAGAACCACAGGCACATAGACACAGGCAACAGAGCATGCACAATGTCGGCACTAGTACAGTGTATATCCACCTTTCGCAGCAATGCAGGCTGCTATTCTCCCATGGAGACGATCGTAGAGATGCTGGATGTAGTCCTGTGGAACGGCTTGCCATGCAATTTCCACCTGGCGCCTCAGTTGGACCAGCGTTCGTGCTGGACGTGCAGACCGCGTGAGACGACGCTTCATCCAGTCCCAAACATGCTCAATGGGGGACAGATCCGGAGATCTTGCTGGCCAGGGTAGTTGACTTACACCTTCTAGAGCACGTTGGGTGGCACGGGATACATGCGGACGTGCATTGTCCTGTTGGAACAGCAAGTTCCCTTGCCGGTCTAGGAATGGTAGAACGATGGGTTCGATGACGGTTTGGATGTACCGTGCACTATTCAGTGTCCCCTCGACGATCACCAGTGGTGTACGGCCAGTGTAGGAGATCGCTCCCCACACCATGATGCCGGGTGTTGGCCCTGTGTGCCTCGGTCGTATGCAGTCCTGATTGTGGCGCTCACCTGCACGGCGCCAAACACGCATACGACCATCATTGGCACCAAGGCAGAAGCGACTCTCATCGCTGAAGACGACACGTCTCCATTCGTCCCTCCATTCACGCCTGTCGCGACACCACTGGAGGCGGGCTGCACGATGTTGGGGCGTGAGCGGAAGACGGCCTAACGGTGTGCGGGACCGTAGCCCAGCTTCATGGAGACGGTTGCGAATGGTCCTCGCCGATACCCCAGGAGCAACAGTGTCCCTAATTTGCTGGGAAGTGGCGGTGCGGTCCCCTACGGCACTGCGTAGGATCCTACGGTCTTGGCGTGCATCCGTGCGTCGCTGCGGTCCGGTCCCAGGTCGACGGGCACGTGCACCTTCCGCCGACCACTGGCGACAACATCGATGTACTGTGGAGACCTCACGCCCCACGTGTTGAGCAATTCGGCGGTACGTCCACCCGGCCTCCCGCATGCCCACTATACGCCCTCGCTCAAAGTCCGTCAGCTGCACATACGGTTCACGTCCACGCTGTCGCGGCATGCTACCAGTGTTAAAGACTGCGATGGAGCTCCGTATGCCACGGCAAACTGGCTGACACTGACGGCGGCGGTGCACAAATGCTGCGCAGCTAGCGCCATTCGACGGCCAACACCGCGGTTCCTGGTGTGTCCGCTGTGCCGTGCGTGTGATCATTGCTTGTACAGCCCTCTCGCAGTGTCCGGAGCAAGTATGGTGGGTCTGACACACCGGTGTCAATGTGTTCTTTTTTCCATTTCCAGGAGTGTATATCACAAGTGTTCTCTACGTCGCTCTACAGTATGCCTGACAATGATAGGTCAGTCGAAACTAGTAGTGAATGAAAGTTTACTTCATCAACAGTTGTTTCTGGTCGTTAAACATAGCTTTCTTCTGTTCTGTGTGAGTACTGGTCAGTGACTGAGAGTTAATGAGTTAGGGTTGCTCGCTAATGCTTCCAGTGACTCGACGAGTGCATAGCACGACGATTCACTGCGTCATCAGGGAGAAACAAGGTGCTAATGTTACTAACAAGGGAACCTCCCCATCGCACCCCCCTCAGATTTAGTTATAAATTGGCACAGTGGATAGGCCTTGAAAAACTTAACACAGATCAATCGAGAAAGCAGTAAGAAGTTGTGTGGAACTATGAAAAAATAAACAAAATATAGAAACTGAGTAGTCCATGTGCAAGATAGGCAACATCAAGGATAATGTAAGCATAGGTGCGCCGTGGTCCCGTGGTTAGCGTGAGCAGCTGCGGAACGAGAGGTCCTTGGTTCAAGTCTTCCCTCGAGTGATAAGTTTACTTCCTTTATTTTCGTAAAGTTATGATCTGTCCGTTCGTTCATTGACGTCTCTGTTCACTGTAATAAGTTTAGTGTCTGTGTTTTGCGACCGCACCGCAAAACCGTGCCTCTTCAATGGGAACCGAAAACATTTGATCGCAAGGTCATAGGTCAACCGATTCCTCCACAGGAAAACAGTCTGATATATTCTATACGACACTGGTGACGACATATGCGTCACATGACAGGAATATGTTGTCGACCCACCTAACTTGTACACTTGGCGAATGGGTAAAAAGATTCTTCTACCTTGCCCGATTCAGGTTTTCTTGTGGATGTGATAATCACTCCCAAAAAGTGATGAAAACATAAGAGTTTGTGACATAAACTGAAAATGAAAAATTAAACTCTTCGCTCGAGGGTGGACTTGAACCAACGACCTCTTGCTCCGCATTTGCTCACGCTAACCACGGGACCACGGCGCTACTACGATGCCTCTTACCTTGATGTTGCTTATGTTGCACATGGACTACTCAGTTTGTATATTTTGCTTATTTTTTCATAGTTCCACACAACTTCTTCCTGTTTTCTCGATTGATCTGTGTTCAGTTTTTCAAGGCCTATCCACTGTGCCAACTTATAATTAAATGTGACGGGGGTGCGATGGGGAGGTTCACTTGTAAGTAAGTATTTGTAATTCAACCGCATATGAATGTGTATTAACAGTCACCAGATATTATCTGATATTTTTGCATCATGAAACAATATAAAAACATCCTAATGATTATTTTAGGTAGTTATATGTTTCAGAATTTTATCACCAAAATTCTTACAAAATGCTACAGAAAACAAGTCTCACAGTGCGTGCGAGGTCACTATTAGTACTTCCTTTTAACTGAATAACAGAGATGGGACAGTGTCACCTACTTCCTGGCCAGTGCGACGAGCTTGTCGAAGGGCTTCTCCCAGGCGTACATCTTGATCACCTGTATGCCCTGCACCAGCTCGTTCATCATCCGCATCCGCTCGTCGGTCCTGACAGCGACACGCTTACGGAAGCGCGCTGAAAGCTTTCCCATATACGCTGTAAACAGGCAATGAGGGCATATCAGTAAGCGTAATTCCACTCTCGCACAAAACAAGTTTAATTATTGCGCGTTTTCTTCTTCGTTTTTTGGCCTATTTTCTCCCGCATTTGTACATATACGGGTTGTATAGGTTAAATGTCGTCATCAGCAACTGTAATAAAAGTCTTATTAAGACCAGACGCGTTTCGTTTTATTCTAAACCATCTACAGCAGTCGCTGGAACAATGTGGTTTTTTTCTCTTAAAAAAAATGGTTCAAATGGCTCTGAGCACTATGGGACTCAACTGCTGAGGTCATTAGTCCCCTAGAACTTAGAACTAGTTAAACCTAACTAACCTAAGGACATCACAAACATCCATGCCCGAGGCTTTTTCTCTTACAATTATGTTTGTTTTGATCATTAACACTTCGCATGCTTCATTTATTACTGTAAACAGTTTTATTCTTTTCGTTACTCTCCGTTTTTGTGTTGTTTATGCCATTCTTATTCGTTTTCGGCGTGTGTGTGTTGAGTATTTGCATTTCCACGCAGGAGTTCCACTGCATTTAACACATTTACGCTTCTGTGTTGGGAAGTATCACTGTTCTCTCGTCATTTTACGTGTTGTGTTTGTTTTGATAGTGGTGAAGGCGTCTGCTACCGCTCAGTGAGTATTTATATTTCCCGAGTTGGAAAAGAGAGAGAGAGAGAGAGAGAGAGAGAGAGAGAGATAAAGGGAGAGAGAGAGAGAGAGAGATGTTTATCCTGTAAAGTACTTTTCCCCCTTTCTGTATATTACATTTTTAAATTTTCTATATTATTTTTATTTACTTTTTTGTTAATTAGGGTATTTATTTTTATGTGCGTTGTGTGTGTGTGTGTGTGTGTTTTAACGGAGCTAATATTCCCTTGTTCCTGGTTACTGTGCGTGTAAGTTACTGCTTTATTATCGTACAGTGGTGGCTGATCTAGGTTGGCAACATTGCATAGTTTGTGATATTGCTTGTGGTGTCTATGGATGTTTTTCTTCCTCAACAATATGTTTTATTAGTTTAAATAGCGTCTGATTACTGATCTGCATGCTCATTTATTACTTGTGTTTCGTCTCTATTGTTGCTTTTTGAATTTGGAAGTTTTTCTGTAGGTATATATCCCCGACACAACTATGTTGATCTCATTCGATGCAGAAAACATGTACTTCACAATCCCAGTCAAAGAAACAATTAAGATAATAAAACAGGACCTAGATACAATCAGTTATCACAAGAACACGTAACAGAGATAAGCATACTCTAGACCTCATTACTGGCCAAAATTACTCTGAATCCAACAAAGAATTTTACCTACATCAAGAAGGATTGCCAATGGGATCTGCAATTTCAGGAATGTTAGCAAATATCTTCATAAACAAAATAGAGCAAACAATTTCCTAGTAAACAGTACCAGGAAAATACAATATATCGAATTAGAGGAGATACGTGGATGACATCCTCTGCTTGGTAGATGAGCCAGAAAATAAAGCCAGAAAAAAAAAGACATAGCATAAAGCAAAGCATAAAGTTCGTCTTAGAGACAGAACGAACAGACACAATAAATTTCCTAGATGCACTATATGATAAAAAGGATTGGTACACCCCCAAAAACATACTTTTTTCATATTAGGCGCATTGTGCTGCCACCTACTGCCAGGTACTCCATATCAGCGACGTCTGTAGTCGTTAGACAGCAAGAGAGAGGAGAATGGGGGGCTCCGCGGAGCTAACGGACTTCGAACGTGGTCAGGTGATTGAGTGTCACTTCTGTCATAGGTCTGCAAGCAAGATTTCCACAGTCATAAACATCCCTAGGTCCACTGTTGCCGATGTGATAGTGAAGTGAGAATGTGAAGTTACATGTACAGCACAAAAGCATACAGGCCGACCTCGTCTGTTGACTGACGGAGACCGCCGACAGTTGAAGAGGGTCGTAATGTGTAATAGGCAGACATGTATCCAGATCATCATACAGGAATTCCAAAATGCATCAGAACCCTCGGCAAGTACTATGACAGTTAGACGGGAGGTGAGAGAATTTGGATTTCATGGTCGAGCGGTCACTGATAAGACACACAACAACCGCTAAATGCCAAACGACACCTCGTTTAGTGTAAGGAGCGTAAACATTGGACAACTAAACAGTGGAAAAACGTTGTGTGAAGTGACGAATCACGGTACACAATGTGGCGATCCGATGGCGGGGTGTCGGTATGGCGAATGTCCGATGAACGTCATCTGCCTGCGTGTGTAGTGCCAACAGTAAAATTCGGAGGCGGTGGTGTTACGGTGTGGTCGTGTTTTTCACGGAGGGGGCTTGCACTATCACAGCACAGACCTACGTTGATGTTTAAGCACCTTCTAGCTTCCCACTATCGAAGAGCAATTCGGGGATGGCGATTGTATCTTTTAACACGATCGAGCACCTGTTCATAGTGCACGGCCTGTGGCGGAGTGGATACACGACAACAATATCCCTGTAATGGACTGGCCTGCACAAAGTTCTGACCTGAATCCTACAGAAAACCTTTGGGATGCTTGGGCACGCCGACTTCGTGCCAGGCCTCACCGACAGACATCGATACCTCTCCTGAGTGCAGCACTCCGTGAAGGATGGGCTGCCATTCCCCAAGAAATCTTCCAGCACCTGACTGGACGTATGCCTGCGAGAGTGGAAGCTGTCATCAAGGCTAAGGGTGGGCCAACACCATATTGAATTCCAGCATTACCGATGGAGGGCGCCACGAACTTGTAAGTCATTTTTAGCCAGTTGTCCGGATACTTTTGCTCAGATAGTGTATATTCATCACAAAGAAAAGTAACTAACAATCGTTCAGCATTTACAGGAAAAACACCACACAGACACAACATTACAGCAATCATCCATCCACCCATAGGTCCAAAAAGAATCTGCCCTCAGGTTTATGATCCACGAATTAAACACAGTGCCACTTGACAAACATAACAATAATAAGTGGTTGGTCATAATTAATCAGATATAAAAAAAAATTGGATACCAAGAATCTCTGGTAACAAAAGTGAAAAAAAATTCTGAGAAACGTAAAAAGAAAAAAGAGCATACATCCCACAACTCCAGAGACACACACTGTTCTGTCGCCAGGGCAAAAACACCACAGGCGCAAAGATGCGAGCTGATGCCAGGACCATGGAGACTCACCATTGCCTGAGTGCCACCAACGCCACGGGCGACGCTGAGGATGAAGATACCGACTTCGCCTCGGCCGATTGCGGGCCGAGTACAATCCGCTTATGACCGTACGACAACGGAAAAAAAAACCTACTCGGAAGATAGAAGAGCAGTTCTGCCCACTTTATTATAGATCATCGTACAGGGCTGACTTACACAGGGAACGTCGTTTAGTGAATTCTTAGAAGTTAACAGACAGTTGTAAATTTCATTTGCTATGAAGTGTGAAGTTTACCTACGATTATTTGCACTTAGCCATTGAGGGTCTTTTTGTGTTATATTACAAGCAGTGTTACAGACTTCATTATTAAACAAGTCACAAAGATAAGTAAAATTTTTAAACTCATTTGTGTGACTTGTTACTGATTTGCTGGAGTGTTGTGTTCTCCTATCCTGTTGCCTGACCCTGGGGCATGGCTATTTAATAGTGACAGGGAGAAATTTTCGTAGCGATGTACTACACCAGAAGCCGTTTCAAAAACTCACAAACTCGGCCTACTGCAACAACAGTGGCAACTCGACCTTTACTAAACTGGCGACGCATCACCCACCACACAGTCACACATCAACATCACCACCACTACACAGCAAGAGAACAACATAGAAACTCAGCAGACAAGCTAGCATACACTCAATTACAGGAATAAATTGGCACACAGCATTGTGAACGTCCTCAAAACACAAGGAATGAAAATAGCGTACCAAACCAACAACTCTATATAGAAATATCTGCAAACGGAAGATCAAATGGACATCTACCATAATTTTGGCATTGACCAACTACAGTGTAACAGCTGTGATGCTCTATACATAGGACAGACAGGCAGGACTTTTGAAATAAAGTATAAGGAACACGAAAGAGAATGGAAATATAGCACCAGCCATTCAACTTTTGCAGAACACCTCCCTCAAGAAAACCACCACCCTCCACTATAGAAAAGAACATGAAAGTAATCAGATTCAGCAACAAGAAACATCTCCTACACCTACGGAAACTTCCAAATTCAAAAAGCAATAATATCGAAGAAACACATTGTAAATGACCACACAAACATCAGCAATCAGACGATATTTCAATCAATAAAGCATAGTTGAGAAAGAACAACCGCCATAGGTACCGCAAAATAACACCTCGAACTCGCCAATATTCTCACCCTAGATCATCCACCACTACCATAAGAAAGCAATAACTTACACACATAATAGCCAAGATATGTTAGCTCCCTTCACACACACACACGCACACACATACATACATACATACATACACTCAAAGATAATAGATAATTACCCCAATTAGGAAAAATAAATAAATACATAATTTAAAAATAGCGATTTACAGAAAGGATGAGAAATCTCTCTCTCTCTCTCTCTCTCTCTCTCTCTCTTCCTCTCTTCCTAGTCGGGAAATATAAACATTTACAGAGCCATAGAGACGCTTTCACCACTATCAAAATAAACAAAACATACAAAATGACGACAAAACAGTGATACTTCCCAACATATAAGTGTAGATGTGTTAAGTGCAATGGCAGTGCTATGTGGAAATGCAAATACCCAACACACAACACATACACGTGGTAGACGAAGAAGAATGGAATAAACAACAAAAACTGTGAGTAACGGAAAGAATAAGAACTCTTTATAGTAGTAAGTAAATCGTGGGAACTGTTATCAGAACAAACAAAATCGTAAGAGAAAAAACCGTATTACTACAGTGACCATTGCAGACACTTTAAAATATAGTGAAACGTGTCTGGTCTTAATGAGACTATTACTACGATTGCTAAAGATGGCAACTAACCTATACAACTTAATCATTGCAGTCGACCATGCCGCTGCTAACTAACACATGAACACAGACTTCACATTTCACGTCACTTTCTCAAATTTGGGATCTGCATCATTACGGAGCTATAATTTTTAGTTTAGTGTCATGTACTAAATAAGAAATGCAATGAGTTGTCATTTATGGAAAACGCAGCCACTGAATCATGGATGACGTCGATTGCGTAATAGGATGGGAAAAATACCACTGGCCTGGAAAATATTCGTAAGGCGACGCACAACTGAACCTTGCTAATGAACAGGAGAACAGCCAATCACAGAAAATGCTGGAAACCTGGACTTGCTGCACCAGTCGGTTGCTGCCCCGAGTCTGCGCACGCATATCTCCCAGATGCTCTATCCCGAATACTTCCCTGTCTCATTGCGGTTGAAAGAAGCAGACGTATTTAATGATAAGTTGGATACAACACGAAATGGTGATCACGATGAAATGGTGGTTACTCATTATTGAGCGTCATGCGGAGTACAGTTCGTGGAAAATGTTTATGGAACTGTCTGTGCAACAACTTAAGACTGTAACTGTTTTAACAAAACTTCCAGCAAAGTATGCAACGCAAAACGTAATGGCAAAATGGGACGACACAGTCTCTGTAACAAAAAAAAAAAAAATCTGTAACTATCCCAAAACCGCTCGTACTTCAGAAGATCTTGCTCGAATGAAGAAAAGCCTGGAACGAAGTCCGACGAACTATAAAGGTTGTTTATCTGTGAAAGTGGGATTTAAGAAGTCGCCGCATCGAATCATTATCAAAAAAGGACTTGCATTTCTACCCATACATCTTGTTACGCTTTTACTTGAGTTGAAGCGTCCAGAGGAAATTCCGTGTCTTTTGCTGGTGAAGTGGAATCAGGACTTTTGGATCCTCATTTTTTTTCATTTCTTCAGAAAAAGCCTTTTTCAGCCTCTTAGGATACGTGAACTCTCAAAACAAGTACCATTATGCGTCAGTAAATCCCGTTCGGCGCGTTGAATAGCTGTTTCATAATCTCATGATTGGTGTTTGATGGGAAATGTCTGGTGTCTACATCGTAAAACGATTCTTTCAGTAAACTGTTAATGCTAAATGGTATGTCATGAAACTATTAAATCCAAATTTAGGTCAATTCACAGCAGACGAACGTCTGTATGCGTATCTTCAGCAACACGGACCAACAGCACATATCGCCACGACAACGTTGTGACGAGTGCATCAAGTGTTCGGTGAAGAGAGGGCAGTCAGCAGCAGCAGTGCAATCTCCTTTACAGCGGAGCTCGTGTTCACCCTTTATATCAGATGAATTACATGCACTGAAATGACGGGAGACGTCCTCCCAGTTAGTTATCAAGTTAGTAGTTACCTGTTCCATAGATCATCTGAACGATTATTTTGTCGAAATTACGAGGAACAAGTCAGTTAAAAGAACACATTAATGAACATATTATTTTTCAGTCATACTCATGAAGTTTTATGTTTTCGCAGGCTACCCTGATTTTAAACAAAAATTCGATAGTGGAATAGGAGTAGTCCACAAGAAAAAATGATTTGAGGTTACATTTAAAACTTTCTTGAATACCTGTTAGAAATTTTATGGTATTCGGGAAATCATAAAATTTTTTGTTAGTTCATACTGATCACTTTTCTGAGCCATTGATAGCTTGAATAATGAGTAATCATTTGTAGCGTTGAAGAACGGACATGCCAAATTATAATGAGTTAATTACGACGAATTTCGTTATTTACGAGTATATATATAAATGTTGTGAGGTGCAATTAAAATGGCTAGAGGAACATCACATCATATCCTATCTCGTCGCTTTTGTGCAACTAATACTTTCTTTTTAAGTGATGAGTTGCCATGGAAAACTATCTCATAAGGCATTATTGAGTTTAAAATATACTAGAAGGTAGATTCATTAGTTTCAAGGACTAGCAGTTATTCGAAGAGGAGAGTAGTTGAACTTAATTGTTATAGCAGCTCAGTAATATGCTTCTTCCAGTTCAATGGTTAAGGCCTAATGGCTACGACGACTACTCACGATGATCTGGAAGTACAGGTTCAAGTGTTGAGCGGCCACAATTTTTCAGTTGTCACTAAAAATCCACAGCATTTCAGAACTAAGCAGAAAACTATAAGTGCGGTCTCAAGAGGTGGGTTAAAAAAGAATGTATGTAGAAGGCTGGCGATGGTGAGTTGACTTACTTTGTGGAGGAACGGTCATGATGATAACATAGACGACGCCCGCGAATGCCGCCCAGGATACGGAACGGTAGAGGAAATAAGTGATCAGCGCCAGCTGCAGAAACGCCATCCATAGCCAGTTGGCGTACAGAGACGCCACGTCGAAGCGGGCCACGTCGTTCGACATGAGGTTGATCACCTGCCCCGTCGCTGTCACGTCTATTGACTGCTTGTTGATGCGGAGCACCTGCGGTACGTTTCGAAATACTGAGTTTCTGATTAAACTGTTGTCAATCTATAACTACCCTCACATTTTTAAATTCTATACATTACACAACAGCCGGCCGAAGTGGCCGTGCGGTTAAAGGCGCTGCAGTCTGGAACCGCAAGACCGCTACGGTCGCAGGTTCGAATCCTGCCTCGGGCATGGATGTTTGTGATGTCCTTAGGTTAGTTAGGTTTAACTAGTTCTAAGTTCTAGGGGACTAATGACCTCAGCAGTTGAGTCCCATAGTGCTCAGAGCCATTTGAACCATTACACAACAACAATACGTGGAAATCTCTCACTCATCATTAGTAAAAATAGCGAAAGGCTAAAATATTATATAAACAATCAACAGCCCTTTTTTGTATTACATGCCAACCTCACCTTCCTTGAAAGGGAAATTGTCACAGCATTTAGCTACTGATTAGCAAGCCAGAATATTGTCTGTTATTTATTATGACTAGATCACTCGCTTTCAGGATTAACTACGCTATGTGACTGCCACTTCTTTCGCAGATTCCTTTTCCTTTCTCCCACCTCAGATGCGGTGATTAGTGATTACCAAGCAACCATACAAAGAATCAAGGAGAAAGCGTATGGTTGCGATGTGGGAATCATTGTAGGTGAAACTATGGACTCAAGGAAACGATATGTTTTGAACATTTTTGTTTTTCCTTTTGCAGGGGAGAAAGCTAAGCCCATGTGGTTAAAAATTTAAGAGCTGCAGAAAACCAATGCCAGTGCAGTAATGCAATCAATTATGGCTACTCTGGCCTACTGGTGTCGAGACCGAAAAACTACTTCTTGTGGTTACAGACCAGGTTCCACACACGGCTTCAGCTGTTAACCAACGGAAACCTTTATTTATTAAGGTGAAGCCTGTGACATGCTTGGTTAGTGCTCTTTTTAAAGGGTTTGTGAATCCATAAGAAAGGAATACGACGTCGCAAATCAATTCACCTCTGCCCTGAAGCAGATTCTACTGAAAGCTCCAACTCATGTTGTTGCCTACAGGCCTGCCCCTTCCAAACTTCCCGGTCATTACTCGTTGGGGATCTTGGGTTGAGTGTGCTGCTATGTTGGTGAGAATTTTGACAAAATTAGAGAGTTTGTTCTTTCTTTGGATCCAGCCGACACAGACGCAATTTCCAAGGCACAGTGACTTCCGTTACGGGAGAAAATACATAATTTGCAGAGAGAACTACGAGAGTGGTTTGAAAAGTTCTCGAAATCATCACGAGAGATCAACGCTAGCGCAACGAGTTGTTCACGTGACAGTTATTGAACTGTTGCTTGTAAACACGTGCCACGTCAGTGCTCTTGGAAGAGAGCTATGCCGGTGATGTGGTTCTGTTGTTCCCACGTCTTGATTTGCGAAGACGGAAAAAATCGAGATTCGAGCAGTGCTTAAGTACCTCGTAAAGAAAGGTATGAAAGCAAAGGACATTCATGTCGATTTCCAGAATACACTGGCTGACTTTGCTCCTTCATATTCAACTATTGCCATGTCGACAAATGAATTTAAATTTGGTCGGGAGAGCTTGGATGATGATCCGCGCAGTGGTCGGCCAGAATGTGTAACTAATCCAGAAACCATTGCAAAAGTGTACAAATTGGTCATGGAGGATCGCCGATTTTAAGAGCGTGAAATTGCTCATGCTTGCCATATGTCATCTGAAAGGGTATATCACATTTTAACCGAAGATATGAAATGAAAAAATTATCTGCAAGATGGGTGCCGCGACTCATGACGCTGGATCAAAAACGCATGAGAATGGACATATTGGAACAATGTTTGGCCCGTTTTAGGACAAACGAACAAGATTTCTTGCACCGGTTTGTGACCACAGATGAAATATGGGTGCAGTACTACACCACAGAAACAAAACAACAATCTAAGCAGTGGAAACATGCTGATTCTCCATCACCAAATAAAGCAAAGACAATTCCTTTGGCGGGAAAGGTCATGGCACCAGTGTTCTGTGATGCGAAGCGGATTCTGTTTGTAGTTTATCTCTCCACTGGGCAAACAGTTACTTTAGAATACTATGCTAACCTCCTGGACAAATTGCAACAAAATATACGCGAAAAAATGCCAAGTTTAGCAAGGAAGAACGTCATCCTCCATCAAGACAGTGCGCGCCCGCACACATGTGCCGCCGCCATGGCAAAGTTACACGAACTAAGGTATGAATTGTTGCCACACCCGCCTTATTCACCTGATGGCTCCGCCAGACTTCCATCTCTTCCCAAAACTGAATTGATAGCCGGAGTTGACAACTGTTTTGCAGGCCTTGAGGAAACTTATTTTCGAGATGGGATCAAGGCAATAGAATATCGTTGGACCAAGCGTATTAATCTACAAGGAGGCCACATTTTAAAATAAAAACGTTTCAATGATGTAAGTACTTTTTTTTCTGTTCCGTTCAGAGAACTTTTCAAACCATCCTCGTATATTGTGTCCATAGTTACAAGTAACTGACTGTAGCTATTAAACGATTAGAAGAACAAGGTCTGGAAAAGGAAAAACAATGGGACATTTTTACATCGGTGAGGGAGCAGTTAGATGGCTTTGCCAAAGACAAACTTGAATCTACTGTTCAGAAGAATTGAAGAATTCGACACATCTATACAGTTGCATTCCGAGTGAATGCAAGGTTTTCCCCACTGGTTTCTGTGGTTGTCGAAAGAAGTTTTAGCATTTACAAAGACATCCTATCTCCTAACACAAGCAGACTTACTTTTAAAGATGTAGAGATGTTTAATGTCTTGAAGTACAACAGCTTCATGTTTTCTCTTTATTTTGATGAGTGATAATTTGATTTAATGTTTGTAATTCAACAAAATGGAATAGAGGGAAGGGAAATTGTCGAATTAGTTAGTTGTGTCTTTTTTTACCTTATTTGAGCACTTTTGCGCTTCTGTTTTTCATGTGGAATATGCACCTAAAAATCCTAACCCTGATTATGAGTTATTAACAGTCATCTACACTGAACGTGAGAATTACCAATGAACCCAGAAGTGTACTGTAACAGTATGTCATCACTGATTAGTAAGTAACTTTTGAATGTGGCCCTTATGTGTATCTGACATACACTGCCCGACAAAAAAGTGAAGAACCCACAGGAAGAGGAGGAAACGAAATAAATCTTCATAGGTTCGAAAAGGTATGTGATGTTACTTACGTGATTACAAAATAGAGTCAAATTTACAAAGAACTTTTCAATATGAGCCCACTTATCAGTATGACGTTGCACCTTCTCTGGCCCGCATTTCTTCACTGATTTGGCTGGGAAGGGGTCATAAAGGCATTGTATTTTCTCCCAACGCAAGTTGGCCCACCAATGTTGTAACTGGCCCTTAGTAGCCTGGATACTGGCGCTGGGACGGAGGTGACATCCAACACAGCTAACAGTGACAGATATGGAGATCTTGCTGGCCATAGAAATAACTCATCATCATTTAAACAGTACGTGGGGGCAGGTACCATATGTGGACGAGTGTTGTCGTATTGAAGAATGGCACCATGATAGTAGTAGTGGGGCATTAGCAGTTCAACCCAGCTGATTTATGATCCTTATCTTATCACCTACAACTTTCGGGATTATGATGTAAGGTCATACCCCACCTACACCTCTAGCACAGTTGTCTGTGGTATATTCACGGTCAGCCAGCAAGAGACAGCAAGAGACAGGTCAAGGTCACCAGTCTCCTCCTCCCTTCTCCTCCTGCCTTCTCCTCCCCTTCCGTCCACCTACGTAGACTAATTGTGCTGTTGCTAATGAGCTTGATGTAGACAGGACGTTAAACCCTTATCTTTCATCCTTATTTCTTTCTGGACCAATTGTGTGGCTTAAGAATGGTGGGAAAAATCTTCCTATTGACTGAAGGGATGAGGGTAGCCTGTGTTATCCTCCCATTTCCCACATTTCTAGATCAATTATGTGGCTTGAAAACGGCGGGGAAAAACGAAATTAGAGGACCCATGAAAATACAAAAAATACAACCATGTGAATTTTTTAAAGAGCTTTCAGTGGTAGATTTTTATGGACCACAGCTATAACCAAGGGGATGATTTAGTAATATATTTGTTGTTTTGAAAGTTTCCTTGATGTTCATCAGGTTCTACCTCTTAAGAAAGGTGAAATATAAGGAAATACTTGACAAACTAGAAAAACATTATTTTGTGATATGTGTAAACCAAAATTAATACTATCTGACAATGCGTCTCAGTTTATCAGTTGGAAGTGCTCTCAAAACAGATACAGACACAGATACAGATCTCCACATATCGCCCCTCTAGAAATCCAATGACGTACTGTGTGCAGAAAATAGGCTGACTGTGCAGAATATACTAATACAATAATCATAGTGCTTATGGAAACACTGTGGTAGATGCAGAGGACATAATTATGTGGAGCATTATTTCATATGACTATGTTCATATCGTACAAGATAATGCTAGGCGAGAGAAGTTTAAGCTTAACAGAGGAGAAGAGGCCTTTTCCAGTCACAAAAGGGGTCGTCTGGGAAGAAAGGCAGGAAGGATTTGAGGAGGCAGTAGAAAAGAAGATACAAACAGAAAAAAAGGAACACACGATAACAGATTACACACTATACAAGTGTAGGGGCTCTTGTGTTAATGGGAACCCATCATAAATCTGTCGCTTCCAAATTTTGAGTTATTTAAAGTAACATTTTACGTTGAAAGTAATCCACACCCTACCGGCCGAAGTGGCCGTGCGGTTAAAGGCGCTGCAGTCTGGAACCGCAAGACCGCTACGGTCGCAGGTTCAAATCCTGCCTCGGGCATGGATGTTTGTGATGTCCTTAGGTTAGTTTGGTTTAACTAGTTGTAAGTTCTAGGGGACTAATGACCTCAGCAGTTGAGTCCCATAGTGCTCAGAGCCAATCCACACCCTAATGCGTATTACCTAATACATATTATGTCCAAGAAGGATAATAACTGGAAAACATAGTTGATCTCAAACCATAGAAACTTGGAAAACACCATACAAGAAACATTAACGTGTTGAAACTAACAGAGGGGAACTACGAGTGGGATCAAGGTACTGAAAATGGGACGGCATCAGAAGAGAGGTCGGATTTAGTTAGTTCTTAAAAATGGGGAGTCAGCAAGAGCCATTTGGTTTCTTTGGTTGGGGTTCTAATGACAGTATTTCATGCTCAAAAAATGTCATTTTGAAACGAAGCTTACTGTTTAATTACATTGACAGCAATACGTATGTGACATTATGGTAGATAAATTTCTGATAACACTAAATTTTTATTTTGTGATTGCACCTGTACATCGGAGAGTAATATTTAAAATATAGAAATAAGTGATCGTCGGTAGTGACTTCATACAATCATGTCAGTGTCTCATTTGTAAAAAGAGTTTTTATGATCATTTTGCTAAAACAAAATGATATTTTTTTTACTTTGGGTTGCAGCCCAAACAATTTTACATAATGTTAAGAGTAACTATTTCCTGTAGTTTATAGCTGGCTATGTATTTAAGTGATAAGTACAGTAATAGAATAAGATACTACGTGAAGTTTTTGTTTTATGAGACAGAGGTGCCCAGAGAAATTTAAAAGAGATGGGCTGAACAATAAAAAATACTGAGTTCTTTTCTGAAGACACTGGAGAAGGAGAAAGCCACTTCCGAGTAACATGCACTGTGGAAATGGATTGGGTTGGTGCATAAGTAATAGCGTTTTTCCATAAGTTAAATAAACACAACAGATACAAGTAACGCAGACTTTAGTCATCAGTAACATATTCTCCTTCATCATTTGCAAGAGCCTGTCAACACTGGGTAACTTTTCGATTCTGTGACTGTGGAAATTACTTGGTTTTAACACGAAGAACTCGTCGAGCCATGTTCGGAGGGCATTTTCATTCGGACAGGAAGTTCGTTGAAGGTTGTTCGATAGAGAACGGGCCCGCATCTCGTGGTCGTGCGGTAGCGTTCTCGCTTCCCACGCCCGGGTTCCCGGGTTCGATTCCCGGCGGGGTCAGGGATTTTCTCTGCCCCGTGATGGCTGGGTGTTGTGTGCTGTCCTTAGGTTAGTTAGGTTTAAGTAGTTCTAAGTTCTAGGGGACTTCTGACCACAGCAGTTGAGTCCCATAGTGCTCAGAGCCATTTGAACCATTTTGATAGAGAACGGAAAAGGTGAAAATCTGAGGGCGCAAGATAAGGTGAGTAAAGCGGATGCCGAATGATTTCCCAACACAACTCCTGTGCAGTTTTTGTCAGTCTGGCAGTAAGCGGATGGTGGTTAACGTGAAGTAGCACCACTTCACGCAGTCTTCCGGATCGCTGTTCTTGGACTGTGTCTGCAAGACGTCTCAGCTGTTGACAGTAAATGTTGGCAGTGATGGTTACATCACAGTACGCCACACCGTCGCTGTTCCAACAGATGCATAAAGTTAACTTTTGTGGATGCACGCAGTTCTCTGTATGGGGAGTCGCTGCTTTGTTTGAGCTCAGACATTCCTTTCTTTTCCTTGTGTTAGCATAAAGCGACCATTTCTCGTCGCCAGTAGCGATACAGGATCTATGTTGTTAATGAGCCAACAGATGACGAGCAATGACCAGTCGCTGATTTTTGCGGTTTTGGCTTAGAGCAGGCCACCTTCCCCACTGCATGCAAATGTCGCACAATGGTGGACTGATCACAGTTCATCACATCTGCCATTTCTCAAGTACACTGACGTGGATCGTTGTGGATTAATGCGTTTAAACTATGGTCAAACCCTGAAGGTCTTCCTGAACATGGAGAGTCACTAATGTCAAAACGATCTTCCTTAAAACGAGGTAACCATTTTCTTGCTTTCTTCTGTACAACGGCACTATCCCCATACACGGTGCAAACGTTTCTGGCTGCCTCCGCTATTGTCAGCCCGTTACTGAACTCAAACTGAAGAATATGTCGGAAATGTTCGAATTTCTTCACATGCCACTCCGTTTTCTAGCGTCCACAGCTCCACTCACTATATCCAAATGACAAAATTACGGTATGTTAACTCAAATAGCAACACTGAACTACAAATAAAAAATGACAATCGATAAATAAGCCCATAGGAACCGGAACACCAACACGCAAAACAGACACGCTGCGAACTTACGCACCAACGTAATACAATTGAGCATTGACAAATAGGTGATGGTAGACGCTAAGAATGGGCCTAAAAATTTAATGTTTGCAGAATAAACTGCCGTGCTTCGTTCAAACGAAAGTGAATATCAGTGATAATATGTATGCATTCACATACAACGAGAATATTTTTTTCTGGAATTATTTTAATTATTATACCGTGCAAAGATCTAGTATCTGGTTCACATTTTTCGAATAGAGATAATTACATAATATCTGCGTTGTTCTGCGTTCAAGTTGTGAAGGCGAAAAGAAATATTTAAATGGAATACTTATGGAATAATTTTTAAATCTGGTAGTTGCAGAATTATTTGTCAGTGTTTATTTAATCTACCAGTATTTTGTATTCATTCAGTTGTATATTACATTGTTTTATAAAGTAATTAAATTATTTATTGATTTAATATTAAAAAGAACACTTGACATGGATGAAAAACAATGTAATACCTATGTGCCAAGGAATTTTATCTTCAAAAGTTCTGTAGATCATCATATAATAAAATGAGGGGTAAAAGTGACAACCCAAAAATCTAAAGATATATAATCCACGTATTAATTTTTGTATGATAGGTAATGTATCACAGTTTGCGTATCATCTGTAACTGTACAAGACTGGATAGGTGTCATTTTGTTGTATTAATTGTTTCTTTATTTAATATTTGCTGTTAATCTTAAAATCATTTGGGTATGTTTAAACTGAAAAACGTTTAATAAAATATTGCTGTAATGATATTCTGTGAGAGTGAGGGCTTTGATGCATTTGGATAGTTATTGACTTTCACTATAACAACAATGAGTGTGTAGCAAGTAGATGCAGGAGGTTGGTTTTTGATAGGTACGTGAGCATGGATAGCGAATTTATAACCATGGACATACAACCTATTTACCACCATTTTGTGGACTGAAACAATTGCACACAAAGTGTGTTTAAATGTTACACCTCTTACATTAATCTTCTACGTAATGGTATGACGACGGAATAATGCAGATACACGTGTGTTACAGATACAGTTTATGAAGTAAATCACGAACTGCTGAGTCAAATTTCTAATGTTTGATGTTGCATTTGTCATGTACTGGTTCATCGTGGAAACAAATGAAAGTAGTGACAGTAAAAGGACAGGTTTATCAAGTGAACTAATTACAATTTTGAGCACGTACTGTACTAAGAACTGTGTACCAGTGACAGTGCGCTTCTTATCATGACTAATGTATTACTTAGAAATATGAAGGCAATGACTGTAGAAAGACAAGTTTACTGAGTGAACTGATTTCAATATTGTGCACATACTCAAAACCATGTATCGTATACAAAACTACTACATTTTAGTAGTTGTTTCCAGTGCTTATTACTTGCAGTGGCGTGGGCAAACATGACATTGGATGGGTCAACAGCTTCCGCTAATTTTCTTTCTCAGAATATTGCAGTGATTAGGCAACTCTCCTCTCGCGATTAAATAATTTTTTTAAAATGATTTATCGATCAAAGCTTACCTTCGATGAGATGTGTTCATATTCTGATTTTCCCGTTGTTGTTATACATCTCACGCAACTTTGTGACAGGTTTATTTAAATAATTCTTCAAGTAATCTCGAGCACTGAACTGAATTGAATGTGTAATGATTTTCAAAGTAGATGTTAATGAAAACGATATCTGTTTTCATTAAATATTTTCAGCACTTGCATACAGTACGCATTCTTGACTTCCTACAGTAATAGGAAATATTCTGCTCTTTGGTATCTTGTCTTATTATATGTAAATTGAAATCAGCAGTGTTTACACGTGTTGCTGTTTGCTCAGTACGTTTAGTGAGATTTTGCAGTGATCTGAGCCATGTTTGATTCAAAGTGCTATGAAATACATGTGTAGCGAACTGTCCGCCATTAGCCAGATAGCTTCGACAAATCACAACAGAACAGTTAAATTTCCATTGGTAGATTATTTAGATAGCGATAGAACTTTAAACTGGATAGTCTGGTACTGAAGAAAACGTGTTTACAAGTAAGGACTCGTCATATTATAATACTCCAGATTGAGGGAACTTTTCAGCTAAAATGATGAATGATAATTTAAATCTACTATTCGTGAGACTGTTATTCGGCAAATTCTGCAAAAAGTAAAATTTAGTAACTTTTTAGTTATTCCAGTATTAAATACACCTGACTTGCTACTCGTTTCATTAATAAGCAGTCAGGTTTCCTCTCCATTATTTAACGTTTTGTCAGGTTTCAATTTTATTTAACAGAGCAATTATCTTTTTGTTAGATTTTTGCATGAACATGATCTTACTGATGGAAGATTAATCAAGGGGCGATTCCTGATTGATCTATGGGTTGTTCGGTCAGTGACTGACGAGTGATTATAATGATCTCAGGTATTATTTAAGTAAAGCTTAACATGAAGGTGTTAGGAACAGGTTGTTTTAATGAGGGATTGGAAGTTTCAGCACTCTATGTGGGCTTGCTACAACAGATATTAAAAAATAGATTTTTATATTTACTTGCTCTTGACATTGAAGACCCATTAATGGAACTCATTATTTTTTTCTGCATGACTACATCTGCAGATTTGCCAAAGTGCGCGCTTTGCAGTAGAAAAAAAGCGACTCTCAGAAATCCCGTCTGGAGTTTACTATGTATGAGACGTTTTGAAATATCATGATGGGGGAAACCCACCTAAAACCGGGAATAAAAGCGACAGTTCCCAACTACGTTACCTACCGTAAAGACAGGCCAACCCAAGGCGGAGGAGTGGCCATATATGTAAAAGGAGGGATCCCCCACCACCAGGTATTCTTACCAGCTACCAACAAAATCGAAGCAGTGGCGGTGGAAGTAACCACTGCCACTGGACCCCTAACAATTGTTGCAGTCTACCGACCCCCACATGACCAGATAGATGAGGGAGACATAGCTGCTCTAGGGCAAATTGAAGGCAAACTCATAATAGGGGGATACTTCAATGCCAAACATCCTGATTGGAATTCTAGAGTAACCTCCAGAGCAGGCGCCAAACTGCAACAACTAGCGCGCACCCACCACTTCGAAACATGGGGTCCAGTCGAGCCCACACATTTTCCAAAAAATGGAGGCAGGCCCGACATGTTAGACATAGCCCTCACTAGGAGGATCGCAGGGTTTGTGGCCGCAAGGACAATCAACAGAATGTCCTCCGACCACAACCCAGTGATTCTGGAGGTCGATGTGGGAGAATGGGTAGCACTCCCACGGTACCAGACGTCGTACAAACGTACAGACTGGGAGCGATACCAAGAAACTGTCGCCTCTGATATCGCTCGCGCTCCGCCACCTACTGCTGAAACAGTAGAACAAGCGCTACAAGACCTAACAGGCACCATCTTGCAGGCAGCGGAGGAAGCCACCCCTCCACAAAGGGATGGCCCACCGCCGCAAATACAGCTCCCGGAACACTTGCTAGCTCAAATTCGACATAAGAACAGAGTGGCAAAAGAGTGGAAGATCACCAGAAATCAGGCCACCAGGAGGCTGCTCAATCGTCTACAGAGAGAACTAAAGGTAGCGCTCAATGAGCACAGAAACCAGCAATGGCAAAACCGCCTCACAGCTCTCAAAGTAGACGATCATACACTATGGCAAGCGACCAAACAGTTTACAAAACGACGCGCTAGGATGCCGCCACTGCATGGCGAGCGTGGACTGGTCTACAGCCATGTTGAAAAGGCCAACGCCCTCGCCGACTCCTTCGAGAAGCAGTTCCAAGCGGCAGAACCCCAGGATGAAGAGCATGAAGAGGTAGTCAGTCGTCAACTGACTGTCTTCCTCAATGCCGAGGAGGACCCAGAGGACGAACCCATACTTTTTGCCCCCGAAGACGTGGCAAGAGTAATCAGGTCCCTCCCTACAAAAAAGGCACCAGGGCACGACAGTGTCACTAATCAGCTAGTCAAAAATCTTCCACCCACAGCAATCACACACCTCGCGAACGTCCTCAATGAGATTACTCGATCCCGTGTTTTCCCAGCTTGCTGGAAACATGCGGAAGTGGTCGCGATACACAAACCAGGGAAAGACCCTCTATTCCCGCAGCACTACAGGCCGATTAGCCTCTTGCCAACTCTCAGCAAGATCTATGAGCGCCTCCTGCTAAGACCCATACAAGAACATATTACCAGAGAGCAAATTCTGCAGGATTTCCAATTTGGGTTCCGGCAGAACCACTCTGCCCCACAACAGGTCATTAGAATGGTTGAAGCAGCCATAGAGGGCTTCAACCACAGAGGCTACTGCGGGATAGTGCTACTAGACGTAGCCAAAGCCTTTGATTCAGTATGGCATAGAGGGCTACTCTACAAGTTGTATACACAAGGGTTTCCCGGGAGCATAGTTCAGCTGATCAAGAGCTATCTCACGAATAGGACTTTCTCCGTCAAAGTAGATACTGCCACCTCCACCAGAAGGCGTATTCGTGCTGGGGTGCCACAGGGATCGGTCCTGGGGCCCGTATTGTACAGTTTGTACACTGCGGACACACCAACGGCCCCCCTGGTGCACACTGCACAGTACGCCGACGATACAGCCTTCTACACGAGAAACGCGAATAAGGACCTGGTCATCCGTAGGCTACAAAAGGTTTTAGATGACACGGAAACATGGGCCCGTCGCTGGCGCATCACCATCAACTCTGAGAAGACGCAGGCAATGCTGATTACCCGCAGGCTCGGAAGGCGCGAACCTCCTCAACGTCCCCCCCTCCACCTTCACCTAAATGGAATCCAACTCCCCTGGCACTGAACCGCCAAGTACCTTGGGGTAACCTTGGACTCTCGTCTTACGTGGAAACCCCACATACACGAGGTCCACAGGAAGGCCTGCGCCAGAATGTCCATCCTATAACCTATCCTGAACACAACCAGCTCCCTTCCCTGCCCAGTAGCAGTAAATGTTTACCAGGCCCTGATCCGGCCAGTAATGGAGTATGCGTGCCCTGTCTGGGGATACGCGGCAAAGCATCACCTGGACAAACTCCAGAGGCTGCAGAACCGCGCCCTCAGAAGGGCACTGCACCTACCTCTCGGATTCCCCACGGACGACTTGCACGCCGCAGCCGAAATCCCACTCCTGAGAGAGCGTTTCCAGGATCTGGCAAGGGCCTTCTATGAGGGTTCTTCCAGATCCGTAAAAGCACTCATCCACTCCCTAGGTCGGTATGACATGTCCCGCGATAAGCATAAGCGCCCTATGACGATCTTCGACGATTAAGTCGAAGAGAAAATCCCAACACCCAATCCTTCCCATATAACACCAAACATCTCGCCTACCTCAGGCAAGTACCAGACACACTCATAACAGTCATCACAAATCACAGACACCAAAAACTATAGAAAAATCACACACACACGTTCACAGGGGAGTAAAAGCCGAAAGGCTACAGACTTCCCCTCACACTTCCCCGAAGAGGGGAAAGTAACTGATGAGAGCAGCAGCAGCAGTATCAGCTTCATGTCTCATAGCGAGGATCCACCTGTACACCCATAAACTTCAGCTCTCCGCGAAGAATTCGTCCCATATCTGCAGAAAACCTTATTTCACATACGTTACAGAGCGTGAACGTCCTCATTAAGGTAAGCAGGTTACAGATACCGTGTTACATGTAGTAACGTGATATAGTGTTACGAGAAATTTGTGTTACGAGTACAAACAAATTGTCTTCGGCTGCTCACTTTCAGTAATTATGACACGATTTAGAACCCACCTTCCTGTACAGAAGAGCACAACAGGCCACCCTGACCCTCATGCCAACGTATGTGGTCAGCATAGTGTAGTGGTGGTGGCAGAACAACTTCAAAAAGTTGATGAGCACCATCAGGCTGGCGTAGATGTAGGCTTGTTCCTCTGTGATAGTGCTGCCTGGGTTGAAGTACTGAATAGTGAAACCCAGAAGTAGCGGTTGAGCAACTCTGCAATAGAAACATTAATCACAAAATGCAGTTAGCTGAAGTCTTAGTACAGTTCTGTGGGCAGATGTACGGTTCTACTATAACTACATTGTCCCAGCAAATAACTAATGCAACCAAGTCCTCAACATTGGCGTAAGCAGGATAACTGGAGCCCAGGACCAGTAGAAAGCCGACATTCCATTTTTTGTTTAGTACTCTTCGCTATTTAGCACGCTTACTCATCTATTGAGATCAAAACGACTTTAAAAGGAAAGCAGAAACTGCACATTCGAGTACTTCTTTGTCTTATGATACAATTCAAAAACATTAAATAAGACACTGTCGCATTGCTTGCAACAATAAAGCGATACCGTTTTCAATGTTTGCATGCCGATAAATGCAAAACTCTAAAAATAAAACAAAAACTCAAAATATAATTTTTACGCTCACTGGATAGCGAGGTAGACTAGTCTATTAGCTGAAAATCAGAAACAAAGGCCTCCATAAAAGAGAAATATAGATCTTATAGAACTGTCATCACAGTCCAGTTTGAATATTCTCAATATTCCCCTTCATTCATCTCCACCTCCTTCCCGTTTTCGTGATCCATAGTCTTTTCACTGCTCCTAATTCATACTAACACTTTTCTTTTCCCTTGCCTCATATTTTCGCCATCTAAAACGTGCATCCCTAGGGGGAAACGACACCCAAGTTACGCCGCTATTCTTTAGTCTCCAGCGGCATGCTAGGTATCCCTACATGGGTTCCGTTGGGACGACTGCTCCGTTACCAATGTGTTGAGCTTATTAATCTGCAGCATTATAGCAGATGACGTAAAAAGCTGGCTAACCCAAAAAAGAACTTTAAGAGAAATAATAGCGCTAACGGTAACAAGATGAAAAAGCAACTGTTTGAAGGAGAGCCGCATGTGTCAAAAGTTCATCGAGACAGAGGAGAGGACTGTTCACAAACATAAAAATGTATGAGTGTAGTGACAGGAGAACAGGGGGTAGATACACGGTGTAACAGGTATAACTGCAGCTACTTCGATTGTTGACTGAGGTCGGTGTACTGAAAAACGCTGCATCAGAATTTTCTTCATTTGCAGACCAATAATTAAGCTGTTAAGAGTAATATGGTTTTAGGTTGGTTAGTACCTCCAAGTACGTGTGGCAAGAGAAAGCCATTAATGTTTATTTTGTCGCGGGCAGCATGTCGGATGCTGAAGCGTGAACACAGACGCAAAGCAGCTAGTCTATACTGACAGGCGTAGTCCAGTTCAAAATTGTTCAAATGTGTGTGAAACCTGATGGGACTTAACTGCTAAGGTCATCAGTCCCTAAGCTTACACACTACTTAACCTAAATTATCCTAAAGACAAACACACACACCCATGCCCGCGGGAGGACTCGAACCTCCGCCGGGATCAGCTGCACAGTCCATGAGTGCAGCTCAGCGCCTTTGACCGTTCGGCTAATCCTGCGCGGTCATAGTCCAGTAACTGGTGCAGTCACAGCCATGCGGAAAACAAAAGGTCGTAAAATTTGTGACGTGCTTAGGGAAGACTGTTCGACGAAGAGAAAAAAATCCCCGGCACACTGAAGTATGTACTTATTGAGCCGTGGCGGCTCACATCGATAGTGCCACTCTGGTAGTTGATCTTTACTGCCACAGTCAGGGCGGTAAGCAACGCTCTCTGGGGCCTACGCTAGGAGTAACGAGGCGAGGCCCTGTGGGGGGTGTGCTCCGGGACGTGGTCGAAGGTGGTTGTCGGGTTGACGCAGCGAGTGTGGGACCGGACCTATCGCATGGAGATATACAAGTTGGCTCTGAACGGAAGGCGCCGTACCAAGCAGCGGGAAGCGGGCGTCCTCTAATTTGTGTGAAGGAGTAACGATTTTTGCATTGGATGTCCCAGTGGTTCCTGAGAGTTGCGGTGGCTGCTTTCGGAGAAGAGAATTGGTAAGAGCTTGTGTCTACGCTCTTTTCCGTACGATGTTGCTGCCTGCCGTTATAAAGGGGTGAAAATCAGGCGCTTTTATTGACTATACGGGAACTAATGTAAAATTACATTTGTGATTGAGTGTCACTTGTACTGTGACAATTTAGAGGCGAAAACTGTGGTGGTTTCATTAGGTCTGGTTCTTTGCTGTGCAACTAAGGGAGTCAGTTATTTGGGGTAACTGAGGGAGCACCATTATGCTGGTCTAAGTGATACGTTCTCCACGTTTTGTCTATGGCTTTGCGAACCGAAATCGTGGGAGAGTACACGTGTGAGTAATTTGCTATTGTATTGATGGTTATGTTGTAAAGACTGTTCTCTGGTGTGTTAAATCACGCGCTGATTTGTAGCCAATCTAAGCAGAAGTTACCATTGCTACTTGCTTATGTGCTACTGTCCTTATGATTGGCGTTGTTTGTCTTTTGACTGTGGGTGTGCTAACGTTTAAAAAAATAATTACGGCTACTATTCATAAGGGTTGTCTATTAAGGAAATTGCTTAAGCTTTTATCATATGCTGGTCTGTTTGCCTATCACGTTGGCTTTCTAAGCAGTAACTGAAAGATTGTGTATGGTGGGTTCAAGATTGTAGGCTGACTAGTATTTGAACTGGTGTTGAGCTTAAGGACGAGAACAGCATCCCGCAAATCCGCACGCTGCGCGTGGTTAAATGTTCCGCTATTGGGGAGCCGCCTCTCTGTTCTTGGATTGTGTAAGGATACGTGATGAGTGCATCGCTGTAGTTTCTCGCGTGCTAAATTGTGGGGTGTCGGTGCCGTTCTAGGGCTAGACTTGTGATGTATGTTATGTTGAAAGGGAATTAACTGTACCAAACTTAAGAGAGCTTTTAGTTTGTTTTAGGTCTGTACATGGAATGATGTTGATATTTTGTCGATTGCGGCAATAACTTCCTGTGTGGGAAGATCCTCTGAGGGACTTGTATTGTACTGTTGCAGTGCAGTCCATCTGAAACGTGCTGGTTAAAACTTGGGACTGCAGCTCTCTGATGTTATATATTAGTGTTTAATCTTAAATGTCTTGGATGTAATATGGTTTTTGAGGATTATGTAATTTTGATCGCTGGTTCCTTAAAGGAAGTATTTCGTTTTAAAGTATGTGCTCGGTCAGAGCCCATTTAAATATGATTTTAACTCATCATTCAAATTTTCTAGTCTTGCTTTCTTAAAAGGCTTTCAGTTAAATGATTACTAATTGCCTGATTAAATGTTTGAGTGACTTAAAGGAAAAGAATATTATTTTGTAATTTGTACTGATTGTTCCTTTTGGGCAGTACCTGACTTATGTGTTCAATAAATGTCTAGTCAATGGTGATGCACTGTTCTATTGCTAGCCTACCCCTTCCACTCCACAGCCTATTGAGCTGCTTTGTGTCGAAATTGTGTTCAGAACACCCCTCTGACCTGACACCTCACTTATTAAGGTACCACCTGTAAAAAATCTGCACTTGTACCTGTTATGCATATATATACACCATCAAGGATAGTTCTCAGTGACAAGAGGGTATAATAAGTGCCTCCTGAGGGATCATTGGTGATCGGATGGTGCTCAGGAGGCCTGCCCGTGCACCTTCTCTTTTGAGTCTGCAGGCAGTAAATGTGTTCAGTTTAGAGGTGAACAGTGTCGGCAAAATTCATTCTAGAGTACAACCACATCCCAACAAAAATTAAGTAATCATGCTGAACAGTTTCAGCCATTTGAACAGGGTCGCTTTGTGAGCTTGCACATGTTGGGCACAGTGTGTTGGTGGTGTGTTGTTGCTTTCAGCAGTTGCCTGTGGAACGTTGCCACACCTCCAGACCAGTTTTTAGAAGTTTGCGTATTGCAGACACACGTCAAGATAGACGCATTATGCGAGCCGTGGTGGCTGACCAAACATCATCGAGGGACAAAATCCAGGAACATGTTGCACCTGCTGTTTCATCAGAGATCATTGGGAACTGTCTGCTTGCAGCAGGATTAAGATTATGTGTGCCTCTGGCCAGACTGCCACTGCCACGTGGACACCATCAAGCATGGTTTCTCTGGTGCCATGGAAGAGTTGACTGGAGAGTGAAATGGTGCTCTGTTGTTTTCACTGATGAGAGTAGGGTCTGTCTGTATGCAAGTGATGGACTTACAAATGTATGGCGTAGACATTCTAGAGTGGATTCGCCCACGCCACACAGGTCCCATCCAAGGCTTCATGGCGCCGTGGCCATCAATTGGAATTCACTGGCACATTTGGTGTTTCTGCAGGGTAAAGTAACCAGCGCACGTCACACTGCACAGGCTATCCCCGTGCTACTACAGTTTCTTCGACAGCATTTTCAGCAGAAAAATGCATGTTCACATACGACTCCTGTGACACAATGTGCTCTTCGTGGTGCACAATTACTGCCCTGACCTGCAAGATCAACACATCTCTCGCCAACTGAGTACGTATGGGACTTGATGGAGCGGGTGCTTACTCCTACAGGGCCTGCAAGAACCATTGCCTAATTCCAACTAAAGGTGCAAGATGCTTGGAAAATCCGTTGCAGGATGCCATTCGGCATCTTTATTGTCTTCTGCATGCTCGAATACAGACTACGTTGCCGCCAGAGGGCATACACTGTACGCTGATGTGACTTTTTGGACATCCTTTTAATGTGACATAAGGACATCAATCAGCATCGTTGTATCTTTGTTTTTTACAAAGATATGAACAGCGGTATGACTTTTTTAAATGGTACCCAGTATTTTTTATTCGGTGACATTTCCTCTCCTAAAGACCTATTCAAAAATTTAACACAGTGTACCATTCACTGAAACACAACGTTATTAATTACATAAGACAACACCGACGTTGACGCTCCCAGAGCTTAGTGCAGGTACTCGGGGTAATGGAACGCATCCACGGGCTGACGCTGGCAGAGGACAAATGTAAACATTAATAGAATGCACACTCGTCATTCCGTCAACCATCGTCAGTTGAAGAGTTGTGTGAGTAGAATGCAAAACCAACGAAGAGAAGGTAGAAATGCTACTCATTTATGGGGAATGTAAGTTAGCAGAACAGTAACTGCAATACTGTTTTCTTATGTATGGGTACATTTAGCATAGTAGTTTAGTGCTTTTAAATACTGTTGTGTAGAGTAGGCATATAGTAATGGCTTCCCTTCCTAGAAACTGAATCGACATAACGTTTCTTTTATTGTTGTTGTTGTTGTTGTTGTTGAAGGTAGGCGAAATGCTACGCAGGCAGGGGAACTGTACAGAGAGCGATATCCTGACAAGAACCCACCTTCCCGACGCATGTTTTCTCGTCTTGTTGCGACCCTTCAGGAAACGGGGCGTTTCAACCCACGACAACGCAATCGTCGTAGCACAGACGAAGCTGCCGAAGTTACTGTTCTCGCTTCCGTTGCTATGAATCCACATGTGAGCACACGACAGCTTGAACATGAGACTGGCATTACTAAAAACAGTGTACATCGTATTCTTACACGTCACCGGTTCCATCCTTACCATGTACATATAATCAAGAATTGCATGGGAGTGATTTCCAGAATCTTGCACAGTTCTGTCAGTGGGCACAGCAGCAAATCCTCTCCAACCCGAACTTCTTCTCCAGTCTTCTATTTACCGATAAATGTTCCTTCTCAAACAAAGGACAGGTAAACACAAGGAACATGCATTATTGGTCCAGTGACAACCCACGATGGCTTAGACAGGTGGAACATCAGCGTCAATGGAGAGTTAACGTCTGGTGTGGGATGCTTGGTACTACAATTATTGGTCCTTATTTCATCAAAGGTAGTCTAAACGGCTCAGCGTATGCCAACTTCCTCAGACGAATTATTCCTCCTCTTCTGGATCAAGTGCCGCTAAGAACCAGAATGCTTATGTTGTATCAACATGATGGGTGTCCAGCACATAATGCCTTGCGTGCACGTCGTGTTCTGAACCGAAGATATTCTGTCAGATGGATTGGTTGAGGAGGAGCAGTTACTTGGTCTGCTAGGTCGCCTGATTTAAATCATCTGGACTTTTTTTCTTTGGAGATGTTTTAAAGACGTTCTCTATAGCGATATTCCATCAACTCCAGAGAACATGCAGAAACGTATCGTGCTTGCTTGTAATTCTCTTCAGCAGGCAACACTGGAAGCAGTAAATAATTCTTTCATTCAACGATTGCACCAGTGTATCGGTGTCCAGTGTCACCGCTTTGAGCACCTTTGAATTTTCTACTCCTGGGCATTGGTACATGAGAGTCAATCTCAATTTTGTGTTATGTTTTTACTTGGTTTTCATTTGTTTTCAGACAACTCAAGCAAGTGAATGAGTTTGTTATCCCGGGCCCAAAGTCAATGTAATTAATAACGTTGTATTTCAGTGAATGGTACACTGTGATACATTTTTGAATAGGTCTTTAGGAGAGGAAATGAACTACCGAATGAAAAACACAGGGTGCCATTTAAAAAAGTCATACCGCTGTTCGTGTTCAGCCAACACGAAAGCAACCATGCTGATTGATGTCCCCCTGATGGCTAAAGAACATTTGCTTGAAACATTTTGTAATTTGCATCTGGACAAACAGTTCCTTAGGGTGGTCAAGATAAATGGAACACACACGCTTATATATATATACAGGGTGATTCAAAAAGAATACCACAACTTTGAAAATGTGTATTTAATGAAAGAAACATAATATAACCTTCTGTTATACATCATTACAAAGAGTATTTAAAAAGGTTTTTTTCACTCAAAAACAAGTTCAGAGATGTTCAATATGGCCCCCTCCAGACACTCGAGCAATATCAACCCGATACTCCAACTCGTTCCACACTCTCTGTAGCATATCAGGCGTAACAGTTTGGATAGCTGCTGTTATTTCTCGTTTCAAATCATCAATGGTGGCTGGGAGAGGTGGCCGAAGCACCATATCCTTAACATACCCCCATAAGAAAAAATCGCAGGGGGTAAGATCAGGGCTTCTTGGAGGCCAATGATGAAGTGCTCTGTCACGGGCTGCCTGGCGGCCGATCCATCGCCTCGGGTAGTTGACGTTCAGGTTTATACCAACGTTTAATACACCACCTATCAGGAGGTTTAACACCATACTTCGTTCGAAATGCACGCTGAACAACTGTCGTCGATTCACTTCTGCCGTACTCAGTAACACAAAAAGCTTTCTGTTGAGCGGTCGCCATCTTAGCATCAACTGACGCTGACGCCTAGTCAACAGCGCCTCAAGCGAACAAATGTACAACTAAATGAAACTTTATAGCTCCCTTAATTCGCCGACAGATAGTGCTTAGCTCTGCCTTTTGTCGTTGCAGAGTTTTAAATTCCTAAAGTTGTGGTATGCTTTTTGAATCACCCTATATATATATATATATATATATATATATATATATATATATATATATATATATACTCCTGGAAATGGAAAAAAGAACACATTGACACCGGTGTGTCAAACCCACCATACTTGCTCCGGACACTGCGAGAGGGCTGTACAAGCAATGATCACACGCACGGCACAGCGGACACACCAGGAACCGCAGTGTTGGCCGTCGAATGGCGCTAGCTGCGCAGCATTTTTGCACCACCGCCGTCAGTGTCAGCCAGTTTGCCGTGGCATACGGAGCTCCATCGCAGTCTTTAACACTGGTAGCATGTCGCGACAGCGTGGACGTGAACCGTATGTGCAGTTGACGGACTTTGAGCGAGGGCGTATAGTGGGCATGCGGTAGGCCGGGTGGACGTACCGCCGAATTGCTCAACACGTGGGGCGTGAGGTCTCCACAGTACATCGATGTTGTCGCCAGTGGTCGGCGGAAGGTGCACGTGCCCGTCGACCTGGGACCGGACCGCGGCGACGCACGGATGCACGCCAAGACCGTAGGATCCTACGCAGTGCCGTAGGGGACCGCACCGCCACTTCCCAGCAAATTAGGGACACTGTTGCTCCTGGGGTATCGGCGAGGACCATTCGCAACCGTCTCCATGAAGCTGGGCTACGGTCCCGCACACCGTTAGGCCGTCTTCCGCTCACGCCCCAACATCGTGCAGCCCGCCTCCAGTGGTGTCGCGACAGGCGTGAATGGAGGGACGAATGGAGACGTGTCGTCTTCAGCGATGAGAGTCGCTTCTGCCTTGGTGCCAATGATGGTCGTATGCGTGTTTGGCGCCGTGCAGGTGAGCGCCACAATCAGGACTGCATACGACCGAGGCACACAGGGCCAACACCCGGCATCATGGTGTGGGGAGCGATCTCCTACACTGGCCGTACACCACTGGTGATCGTCGAGGGGACACTGAATAGTGCACGGTACATCCAAACCGTCATCGAACCCATCGTTCTACCATTGCTAGACCGGCAAGGGAACTTGCTGTTCCAACAGGACAATGCACGTCCGCATGTATCCCGTGCCACCCAACGTGCTCTAGAAGGTGTAAGTCAACTTCCCTGGCCAGCAAGATCTCCGGATCTGTTCCCCATTGAGCATGTTTGGGACTGGATGAAGCGTCGTCTCACGCGGTCTGCGCGTCCAGCACGAACGCTGGTCCAACTGAGGCGCCAGGTGGAAATGGCATGGCAAGCCGTTCCACAGGACTACATCCAGCATCTCTACGATCGTCTCCATGGGAGAATAGCAGCCTGCATTGCTGCGAAAGGTGGATATACACTGTACTAGTGCCGACATTGTGCATGCTCTGTTGCCTGTGTCTATGTGCCTGTGGTTCTGTCAGTGTGATCATGTGATGTATCTGACCCCAGGAATGTGTCAATAAAGTTTCCCCTTCCTGGGACAATGTATTCACGGTGTTCTTATTTCAGTTTCCAGGAGTATATATATATCGGTTTCAATAAATCCAAGAAAATATTTTCTTTGTGACTCTCCGGCTCTCAGACAATAAGACAATACACTCTACTGTACTGAAATATTTTTGATATGAGGTGTGTCTCCGTTCCACCCGTCATCATCGACAGTAAAAATCCCTTGCCAGCAAACACTGTCGTGCTCAAAGCCCTGTAATAACAGCACACACACACACACACACACACACACACACACACACACACACACACAAACTCGCACGCACGCACACGCTCTCATTATATATATGGCACTGAGCACGACGGTGTCTGCCTGCAAGTGAATATCACTGTCGATGGTGACGGGTGGATCGGAGACACACCTCATTTCAAAAATATTTCAGAACAGTAGAGTGTATTATCTGAGAGCCGGAGAGTCACGAAGAAAATATTTGTTTGGACGTATTGAAGCCGACGATATCAAGCAACTAAAATAAACGTTAGGGAGCACAGGATGTGTGCACAATACTGTATTGTGTAACCGACGTTACAGCTCAGTAGCCCGCCACTATCATAACCTATTGTGTCGTCATTAGTGTTCGGGTGAATACAAGGTTGTTTAACGGTGGAGACAAGTTGCAGTTAATTTTTCTGCAGTCGTGTAGTGATAAAGCAGTCTTATCACCTATTTATGCACAATACGTTGCATTTGTTTACTTTGAGGGTCTACTGCCAATTCCCGCACCAAGCCTCGAGTCTCAACAGATCTCCCCGCGTTTCGCTGCTATTTTCTAGCGTTGCGCCTTTTTCATATACGTCAACATCGTCCGTGACTGATGATTATATACAGAGCTACGTATTAAGTGGTTCTGAGAGTATGTTTTGAATGGTTTTCAGAGCAAAACAACTGTTGTGTGTGTGACCACGAATTAGGAATTACGTTCCATGTATTGCGTAACTATAATGGCACGAAACAAAAATGCCGATTTGTTTTCAGTTGCTAATGTTTACGTGTACGCGATACATTTTGCTGATGAGGAATACGAAAGAAATCTGAAACGCAAGTTGTAGTCTAACGATTTTCTTTGTATCTCCCCTTCTCCAGAGCTGATTTAGAGGATAGTTAGGAACCTAATTGAGAGAGGAAAATATAGCCACAAAAAAAAAAAAAAAAAAAAAAAAAACGAAGTTACCGTAAATAAGTAGAAAAGATATTACAGGTAAATATATTAACAGATAGCGAGGAAACTATTGTCGTTGTTTTCTTCAGTCCGAAGACTGGTTTGATACAGCTCTCCATGCTACTCTATCCTGTGCAAGCCTCTACATCTCTGAGTAACTACTGCAATCTACATCCGTTTGAATCTGATTACTATATTCATCTCTTGGTGTCCCTCTATGACTTTTATCCCCCACACTTCCCTCCAATACTAAATTGGTGATTCCTTGATATCTCAGAATGTGTCCTACGAACCGATGCCTTCTTCTGGTCAGGTTGTGCCACAAATTTCTTCAGTCTCCAGTTCTAATCAGTACCTCCACATTAGTTACGTGATATAACCATCTAATATTCAGTATTCTTCTGTAGCACCACATTTCAAAAGCGTCTAATCTCGTCTTCTCTAAACAGTTCATCGTCTATGTTTCGCTTGCTTACACGGCTACACCCCATACAAATACCTTCAGAAAAGGCTTTCTGATACTTAACTCTAAGATAGATTTTAACAAATTTCTCTTCTTCGGAAACGCTTTTCTTGCCATTGCCAGACTACATTTTATATCCTCTCTACTTCATCCATCATCAGTTATTTTGCTGCCCAAATAGCAAAACTCGTCTACTAGTTTCAGTGTCTCGCTTCCTGATTTAATTCGACTACATTCCATTATCCTCGTTTTGATTTTGTTGATATTCATCTTATATCCTGCTTTGAAGACACTGTCCTTTCCGTTCAGTTGCTCTTCCAAGTCCTCCGCCGTCTCAGAGAATTATAATGTCATCACTTCTCAACCACTGCTTCTCTTTCATGTCTCTCGACTCTTTTAATTGCCGTCTGATTCCTGTACAAGTTGTAAATAGCCTTTCGCTCCCTGTATTTTACCCCTGCTACCCTCAGATTCTAAACGAGGGTATTTCAGTTAACATCGTCAAAAATTTTCTCTAAGTCTGTAAATGCTATAAACGTACACTATGTCATCAAAAGTATACGGACACCTGGCTGAAAATGACTTACAAGTTCGTGGCGCCCTCCATCGGTAATGCTGGAATTCAATATGGTGTTTGCCCACCCTTAGCCTTGATGACAGCTTCCACTCTCGCAGGCATACGTTCAGTTAGGTGCTGGAAGGTTTCTTGGGGAATGGCAGCCCATTCTTCACGACGTTCGGCACTCAGGAGAGGTATCGACGTCGGTGGGTGAGGCCTGGCACGAAGTTGGCGTTCCAAAACATCTGAAAGCTGTTCTATAGGATTCAGGTCAGGACTCTGTGCAGGCCAGTCCACTACAGGGGAGTTATTGTCGTGTAACCACTCCGCCACCGGCCGTGCATTATGAACAGGTGCTCGATCGTGTTGGAAGATGCAATCGCCATCCCCAAATTGCTCTTCAACAGTGGGAAGCAAGAAGGTACATAAAACATTAGTGTAGCCCTGTTCCGTGATAGTTGATACGCAAAACAACAAGGGGTGCAAACCCCCCTCCATGAAAAACACGACCACACCTTAATACCACCGCCTCCGAATTTTACTGTTGGCACTACACACGCTGGCAGATGACGTTTACCAGGCATCGTGTACCGTGATTCGTCACTTTACACAACGTTTTTTCCGTGTTCAATCGTCCAATGCTTACGCTCCTTACATCAAGCGAGGCGTCGTTTGGCTTTTACAGGCGTGACGTGTGGCTTGTGAGCAGCCGCTCGACCATCAAATCCAATTTTTCTCACCTCCAGCCTAACTGTCATAGTACTTGCAGTGGATCCTGATGCAGTTTGAAATTCCTGTATGATGGCCTGGATAAATGTCTGCCTATTACACATTACGACCCTCTTCAATTGTCGGCGGTCTCTGTCAGTCAATAGGCGCTTTTGTGCTGTACGTGTCTCTTCACGTTTCCACTTCACTATCACTTCGGAAACAGTGGATCTAAGAACGTTTAGGAGTGTGGAAATCTCGCGTACAGACGTACGGCACAAGTGACACCCAATCACCTGACCACGTTCGAAGTCCATGAGTTCCGCGGAGCGCCCCATTCTGCTCTCTCACGATGTCTAATGACTACTGAGGTCGCTGATTTGGAGTACCTGGTAGTGGATGGCACCATAATGCACCTAATATGACAAACGTATGTTTTTGGGTGTTTCCGGACACTTTTGATCGCATAAGGTAGGTTTGCCTTTCCTCAACCTATCTTCTAAGAGAAGTAGTAGGGTCAATATTGCCTCGCGTGTTGCTACATTTCTCCGGAATCCATACTGATCTTCCTCGAGGTTGGATTCTGGCTCTTTCTCCATTCTTCGAGGAAACTACTAGTAGAGAAAACGTGAAAAGTATGAAAACGAGCAGTGCCGTAAATGAGACAATGCGCATTTGTGCCAATAATTGAAAAGTGTGAGAAAATAAATTAACGAACTTATGAAAATAATCGTCTCTCTTGCTGTAATGAAGAGTTGCTTAAAATAAAATAATTTCAGGAAGTGGTTGAGGGTTCTTTTTCTGTCAACAACATATAGTTACGGGAAGACAGTCTACTGATTTTTATAGTGTTTGTTATCGGTGGGTCCAATTTACAATACTACCCAACGTATGATCGTTACTGCATAACCATGCCTCCCAGTCTTCTTATATGGTGAAACTTTCTTATCTTGCGGTAGTTGGGCTGCAACCTGGAAACTTCTCCTCATTTTCATGCTGTTCCTCATTGCCGTAGTTTACAACAGTGGCTGCTATCTCCCCAGTTATTTGTACACCAGTAAGCATCGCTTCAAGTATTTGTCTGCGTTCCTGAGTTGCCAAGAAAGCAGCCGCCCAACCACAAAACAACTTGTCTATAACAGACATGCCTGAGCTATCGTCGAGTGTCCACAGATGCACGTAACTTGGCGACATCCCTATTGCTGTCTGTCAGGTGTTACAAGGGGGAAACACTTCTCCAGCAAGGCAAACACTTAAGCCATCTCCGTCTGGCTTTTAGGAATCTCGCCTGTTGTGGATTAAGTCTCCCTCACATCCCCAGCGCCCAGTGGCGAAATATTAGAGAATAATTACTAGAAGCTAGGGCAAACATCTTGTAATTTGTAATGCCAGGCAACTGAAGTGGTCGGTGGAAGAAAGTGCTAACCTCATTTTAGTAATGGTTAGACTGATCACATTATATGATGAGTTTTCGAATATTCCACATACTGGTAACGAGTACTTTATCTGTAATATTAGAGAGAACTATCTAGTGTATAAATACAAACTTTGTTATATTACTGTATTTATGTTAATCTTTTCGAATTTAAACAAGCATATAACACGCAGTAACTCAAAACACTCTCTCATCCCTTAGCACTTTCTTCCGCCGTCCCTTTCAATTAAGTGAAGAGTAATATATACAGCTTTATAAATTGACTCTGTCACTGTAAATGCATGAAAAAAATTATCCCGCTGTGTAAAGGTTTACAGTACAGTATATCTATTACATCAGTACAAGTATTAATTGGCTGTCTGCTTGTTGTATTTGATTTTTGTGAATTAAAGCTGAAAGCGGTCTGGTTCTGAAGTTTAGAAATGGTATTGGCTCAAGTCTCAGCAATTTCTGGAGGTCACCACATTCTCTCTAGAGACTCACATCTACAGAAAGTTTTTATCATCTGTGTTATGGTGAAAAGTGTTTGTGACTACTACATGTGAATATAGTCATATACGCATGCTTTACTATCGTTATGTTGATTGTCAGTATCACTCGCCAAATTTTTTACTGGGTGCCCCACAGATCCAGCAAGTAAGGGCGGCAACTGACCTTTCCTTCCTCAGCCCTACCTTCTAGGAAACAAGTTTTCACAGACCAGATTTGCACTATGCATCACCAAACAAACAGACGTATTAGTTTAGTATCAGGCTGAAGGAAGTCAGGGTATGTAGTGAGCACTGACTAGAAGCAAGTGTGCCATGAGTTTTTTGTCGTCAAAACTCACAACTGTTTCATCATTCGCTTCTCTGACCTACCCCCTTTCGCCCACCTCGCGCCTTTCTACCAGAGATGCTGAGTGTGCTCATACTGGTAAGAAAATGTGGGAGAAGATATCTCGCAAACCGAATATTAGAGCACAATAACCCACAGCGATAACAATTCAGTTTACAGGGTACAAACACATGCGCTGCAACACCCTCAAACGGCAAGTGTTTTTGTGCAAGATATTGCTGTATATGGCTAAAATGTGGCTACACGTGTAGGGGAATACGATTCCCAGCGACAAATATTTTGCGTGGTGAACTTACTATTGGAGCTGTTTATTCATTTTTTAGTATGAGAAAAAAATAATTAGCTAAACAGCAAAGTTAAAAGCTAGAACAAGATTATAATACCAAAATAAAGGAAATTCCCATCTTTTAACTTCCCTCCTAATACAGCAGTTTGTCGGTACTGAAACAACAGAAAGACCCCCCCAATTACTTTAAAACAGCCGACAAAGAATATTTTTTTTATTTGTCACATATCGGCAGTCTGTAAGTGGCTTCACGATTTCAGCGTGAAGCAGAGGAACATCGAGATGATTTATTTGCCTGTGTGTTACAGATTTATCTATGCAGTTGACGAGCTTACCTGAGTATTAGCTGATCAAACAATTCAAATAGACCGTAGATGAAGTAGCGTAGCCAGAACGTTCGGAAAATCGCCATTGCGAAGCTGGGTTTGGAGTCCTTCTGTTTCGCTCTGATAAGTTCCTCGTCCCAGGACCTACAAGAAATAATAAAGCAATTAATGAAATTTGAGTGCATGTTGCAATACCAGTTTTTGTTATGAGCGGTGAAGTTTAATTTATACGTCGAAAAAATAATGTGAAATCCTACTTTTGTAGTCTGTCGGCCAGTTCTTCTGTGGCATCGCTGTCAAGTCTGTCGAAGAGGTCGTCTTCTGTCAGGGTTTGTTTCCATACGGTCCCTCGCAGCCACCTAGTAAAAAATGAAATAAAAAACTAATTAATGTAGTTTAATTACTGTTATGAGAATACTCGTACGACGCACCGATTTAGAATAAGTCATATTAACAAAAACAGCAATAAAAATGTAATTTACGTGCTGTCGTTTGATTACACCATAGGCGATCAGCGTCTTGAGCCTTCATTATCATCTATACAGGGGACGATGACGATAGAGCAACCACGTAAATCCAGTCCAAAGGAAGACATATGACATACTGATATTCATTAAATGAATTGCACTATTGCATGTATCCGATTTAAGTCAGAAAATCCAAAATATAAATTAAAAAAAAAGACATACGTCAGGCTGCAATTCGTTGAATGTATCCGACACTAAATGAATGCTAAGGCCGAGTGTCTACAGTCAGTTGCTCTGTCGACTAAACCCTCTGAGTCAAAACCAATTAATCTTGCGATTTCAGCTCGAATAAACTGTTTAGTAGGAAGGGTGCGCGTACAGTCTGGGATCCGTAGCAGATACGACTGACAGCTGAAATAGAGAAGATCCAGATAAAAGCACGAAAGCGTCACGGAGATGATCAGCCAAGTCCAATGGCAGGAGATGCAAGAGAGCCGTTCTGCAACACGTTATTGATACAGTTAAAGGTACCAAGAGCGTACATTCCTGGAAGTGTCAACCAATATATTTCTTCCTCCCACTAATATCTCTAGAAAAGGTCATGAAGAAAAAATTAGAGAGATTAGAGCCCACAAAATTACTTAACAGCGATCGTTTTCCCCACGAACCATTCGTGACTGGAACAGGAAAAGGGAGAATTGAAGTGGTACACAAAGTAGTCTCCGCCACATACAGAAAGGTGGCAGAAAGTTGGCTTGTGGAGAGCAGATGTAGACATAGATGTAGTTGTAGGGATTTCCTCACAGCCACTCGTTTATGTGCTTCGTTCTGACGTTATGCTCTATCAATAACAGATTCCTTCTCATTCTCGAGTGGCTCATCCGTTGTGCACGTTAATTTGGATCAGTCTCTTTTCTTTTGATTGTTTTTCTGGTCCAGTAATCTATCATTCGCATTCTCTGGAAAATTCTTCACTCGTCTTTCCATAATGTTTTTGTCTCGATTCTAATTCTTTCCTGGAAACCTATGGCAATTTCAACTTCTGATTTGGAAAACACCCTGTTGTAAATCTCTCTTAACTGTATTCCCATTTCGTCCAGATCTCTTCGCACCTCTTGGATCCAGTATACTTTGTTTCCGTTGCTCACAAGTAACTTCAGTATCTGATGAGTCAATGGCTCCTGGCCCACTTCACAACGAAGTGGCGTGGCGCTGGCTGGACGTAAGCGATGCACGCTGAAGTGGCGCTATCAAGAAACCCGGGACGGCCGTGCTACCACTGTAGAACCACAAAATTCTTTGCGGCGAACAACAAGTGGAGTATAAAAGCGCTTGAACAAGGAAAGGAAATGTAAAATTAATATTTGTGAATGGAAGACAACAAACGCAAGGCACTGAGGAATAGTGGATGCCCTTATACATCGAGGAGAAACGGTTATTTTCGTGGGAATTACTGGATAGTTGAGTCGAAAAACGGTGTAATAGCAACATACAAAAAAATAAAATAAAATAAAAAAGCTCACAATTCGCGTAGCTAAAAAGTTGTAGCAATTTGTTAAATATTTGCATGTTCTAATGTGGTATTGTAACATCTAGTCGAAACTGGAATGTTTTGATCACAATTGCTATTTTGTGATACGATTTTCATTTGAACGAAAGCCAATTTTCCAAAATCTGATGGTCCATAAATATTTTGATGCTGTAGATCATAAATTCCCCGATACAGCGCTCAGTTTCCTGCCATGTGATTTTGCCATTATACAGAGAAACAAACAGGAAACAGGAAACAATAGAAAAATTTGGAGTAGGAATTATAACCCATGGAGAAGAAATAAAGACTTCGAGGTTCGCCGATGACACTGTAATTCTTTCAGAGACAGCAAAGGACATGCAACAGCAGTTGAATGGAATTGGCAGTGTCTTGAAAGGAGGATATAAGATGAACATCAACAAAATCAAGACGAGGATAATGGAATGTAGTCGAGTTAAGGCTGATGCTGAGGGAATTAGATTAGGAAATGAGACACTTAAAGTAGTAAATGAGTTTTGCTACTTGGGGAGCAAAATAACTAATGATGGTTGAAGTAGAGAGGATATTAAATGTAGACTGGCAATGCCAAGGAAAGCGTTTCTGAAGAAGAGAAATTTGTTAACATCGGGTATAGATATAAGTGTCAGGGAGTCGTTTCTGAAAGTATTTGTATGGAGTGTAGCCATGTATGGAAGTGAAACGTGGACGGTAAATAGTTTGGACAAGAAGAGAATAGAAGCTTTCGAAATGTGGTGCTACAGAAGAATGCTGAAGATTAGATGCTTTGATCACATAACTGATGAGAAGGTATTGAATGGAATTGGGGAGAAGAGAAAGTTATGGTACAAATTGACTAGATGAAGGGATCGGTTGGTAGGGCATATTCTGAGGCATCAAGGGATCACCAATTTAGTATTGGAGGGCAGCGTGGAGGGTAAAAATTTTAGAGGGAGACCAAGAGATGAATACACTAAGAAGATTCAGAAGGATGTACGTTGCAGTAGGTACTGGGAGATGAAGAAGCTTGCACAGGATAGAATAGCATAGAGAGCTGCATCAAACCAGTCTCTGGACTGAGGGCCACAACAACAACAACAGAGAAACGAAATATCCTTTCATATATATCATCCAAACGACTAGATTCCAGTCATTACCAATGCCAAGGACATCGGATTCCTTGTCCACAAGATGGGGTCTTAGCGCACTAGACCAAGAGTTGTACAGAGGCTCATACAAAATAACTGTGTATGCCCGGCTATAAAATTCATGGGATGAACCTACTAACCTTGTGATATCTGTTACAGAAATATGCAGAATGGCGTTTTACCTCAAAAAACAGTGTCTGCATTAAGAAAGCGTAAACATATAAACATGAAACAATATTTTTGTTCTCCTCAAATTTTCACTTTTCTTAGCTACAACTACAGCGACGACTGAGTTATGCAACATGATATATTAAGTTATTAATAACGACATTTGTCGGCTAACATGTTTATTTCCCCAGGAATGTGCTGCTATGCTTCGTCGCGCACACTATGAATACGAATAGTCTGCGCGATTATGGTCGAATAACTGATGACATTTATCTACTATTTCACAAAACTTTACAATAAACTCTAAATCATCATTGACACATCAAATTACGCTAATGGCTATTAAAATTGCTACACCACGAAGATGACGTGCTACAGACGCGAAATTTAACCGACAGGAAGAAGATGCTGTAATATGCAAATTATTAGCTTTCACACAAGGTTGGCGCTGTTGGCGACACCTAGAACGTGCTGACATGAGCAAAGTTTCCAACCGATTTTTCATACACAAACAGCATTTGATCGGCGTCGCCTGGTAAAATGTTATTGTGATGCCTCGTGTAAGGAGAAGAAATGCGTATCATCACGTTTCCGACTTTGATAAAAGTCGGATTGTAGCCTATCGCGATTGCGGTTTATCGTATCACGACATTGCTGCTCGTGTTGGTCGAGATCCAATGACTGTTAGCAGAATAATGAATGGGTGGGTTCGGGAGGGTAATACGAAACGCCGTGCTGGATCCCAACGGCCTCGTATCACTAACAGTCGAGATGACAGGCATCTTATCCGCATGGCAGTAACGGATCGTGCAGCCACGTCTCGATCCCTGAGTCAACAGATGGGGACGTTTGCAAGACAACAACCATCTGCACGAACAGTTCGACGAAGTTTGCAGCAGCATGGACTATCAGTTCGGAAACCATGGCTGCGGTTACCCTTGACGCTGCATCATAGACAGGAGCGCCTGCGATGGTGTACTCAACGACGAACCTGGGTGCACGAATGGCAAAACGTCATTTTTTCTGACGAATTCAGGTTCTGTTTACAGCACCATGATTGTCGCATCCGTATTTGGCGACATCGCGGTGAACGCACATTGGAAGCGTGTATTCGTCATCGCCATACTGGCGTGTCACCCGACGTGATGGTATGGGGTGCCATTGGTTACATGTCTCGGTCACCTCTTCTTCGCATTGAACGGCACTTTGAACAGTGGACGTTACAATTCAGATGTGTTACGACCCGTGGCTCTACCCTTCATTCGATCCCTGCGAAAACCTACATTTCAGCAGGATAATGCACGACCGCATGTTGCAGGTCCTCTACGGCCTTTCTGGATACAGAAAATGTTCGACTGCTGTCCTGGCCAGCACATTCTCCAGATCTCTCACCAACTGAAAACGTCTGGTCAATGATGGCCGAGCAACTGGCTCGTCACAATACGCCAGTCACTAGTCTTGATGAATTGTGGTATCGTGTTGAAGCTGCATGGGCAGCTGTACCTGTACACGCCATCCAAGCTCTGTTTGACTCAATGCCCAGGTGTATCAAGGCTGTTATTACGGCCAGAGGTGGTTGTTCTGGGTACTGATTTCTCAGGATCTATGCACCCAAATTGCGTGAAAATGTAATCAAATGTCAGTTCTAGTTTACTATATTTGTCAATGAATACCCGATTATCATCTGCATTTCTTCTTGGTGTAGCAATTTTAATGGCCAGTAGTGTAGTGGCAACAGATGCGAGCTGATGACGCTTCGGCGCGCCGCACGTGGCTACAAACGGACGTGGCGCGGACGACAAAGGGACGCTTCCCCGCAGCGCAACTTCGGTTGATGACCCAAATTTCATCATAAGATCCTGCCGCAACTAAAAACGCCTATTTTTTTAATGATTGTCACCCGATCAACGCATCTTATCCGTGGCACACACTCCCTTATTTCGCGATAATACAAAACGAGCTGCTTTTATTTTACCTTTTTCGATGCCCTCCGTCAGTCCCACCTGATATGGATCCCACACCGCATAGCAGTACGCCAGAAGAGGACGGACAAATGTAGTTAGTCCCTTAAGTAGACCTGTTACATCTTATAAGTGCTCTGCCAATAAATCACAATCTTCGGTTCTCTTTCCACACAACATTATCTTGTTTGTATTATTCGTCATTGTAATCCATAAGTATTTAGCTGAATTCACGGCCTTTATATCTGTGTGCTTCGTAGTATGACTGGGAGTTAGCGGATTCCTTTCAGTACTTATGAGAAAACTTCACACTTTTCATTATTTACATCAGTTACCTCTTTTCGCACCATACAGATATCTGGGCTTCATTTTGTCGATCTGATGACTTTAAGAGACACTAAATGACAGCATTATCTGCAAACAACCTAAGAGGGCTGCTCAGATTGTCTCCTAAATCATTTATATAGATCAGGAATAGCAGAGGCCAATAACACTTCCTTGGGGAACGCCAGATGTCAGTTGTGTTGACCTTTCTGACAATCGCACAACTGACAAGTGAATGTTCGAACCCGACATGTCGATACCTACCCTGAAATTTTTCACTCAGGAAGTTACACCTAAAGAAACGCGCTGTCAGATTTTTAGCTGCTAAGGTGCATTGATAGTAATCCTTAAAAAATGTTAAAGTTACTTAATTTTGCCGCACGAAGAACCACTTACAAAAGCGCTTTGTACAGCTCCTCCTGCCGAGCGCGCGAATCGGGGCGCAACCGTCCAAAGTGCACCTTCATGAATTTTAAGCACTTAAACCATACCAAAAATGCCTCAAATCATTAATTTCTTGAATAATTTGCCGTTCATATTGACATGTAAACTGTATACACAAGTGAATAGTAGATTAAAGAAAATCAAGGCAGAGTATGATATTACATTACAGACGACTTCCACCAATCTGTACTTCAATTTGTTGACGTGAAATATTTTATAACAATTCCTGCAGCACACTGCTTACTGTAATTTTTTTAATAATTAATAGTTCACTAACAATGGAACAGTTCCTTTTTTATTCTCTGTAGTCGTCACAAAAATGCGAAGTGTCTGTTGGAGGACGAAAATTAAAATTTTTCTTACACCAGGCACATCTGATAAAAGAAAAATAAATGCATTCATGCCCTTCACAGTAATAACGTGTTTTATTTTGTCAGAATAGGAACGGAGGATAAAACTGTCAAGGTCGTTGTTGCGCATATTGCCCTGCGTATAAGGCATACTTGATCTAATTCGTAAAACGTTTAACAACATTGTTCCGCTGACAAAGTTTAAATGACAAAGAGCTATCGGAAATCACATCATCCGACAATTTTCTGAAAAATGGTTTATGCTGCCGAAAAAAATTATCGAAAGGTTGAATCACACTATTAGTTTTGGTTGGGGGGGGGGGGGCAGCTGAGGTCATCAGTCCCCTAGAACTTAGAACTACTTAAACCTAACTAACCTAAGGACATCACATACATCCCTGCCCGAGGCAGGATTCGAACCTGCGACCGTAGCAGTCGCGCGGTTCCGGACAGAAGCACCTAGAACCGCTCGGTCACCGCGGCCGGCAGTTTTGGTTGGTATCTGAATTATATTAACAGATTGGAGATACTCGTACTTACAGAACTCCACCCATGTCTAAATAAAAACTTAATGTCTTAATTGAATTTCATATTGTCTAATACGTACCAAATGCAAAATTTTAGCAGCCACAATTGCCCATAGCAGATTACTCGAATTTCGCACAGTGTGATAGTTAAAGGCAAAATACCACAAAATTGATTGGGGTGAGGGGGTGAGGAAACGTATATTATTAATACTTAATCCCAATTTAATATAATTTTGCACACGTGATGAAGGATTACAACGATGGCGATTAAGTTGACTCCAGTGGTAGACGAAAATTTGGAATACACTTTTATAAATTTAAGCCGACTCCATCGGTAGACGTAAATTTTGAATATATGTTCATAGATGTTTTAGGGTGTGTTGTGGCAACAGTGTCTCTAAGCGTGATGATAGTTTGCAGCGATGTAGATTCGTATGTCTCCTGAGGCAGCCAAGGAGCCTGTGATCCGTGCCGCCCACATTTCCATCAGATTTTGTGTGGTAAAGCCTTAGTCGTGAAACCATAGAAAGAGATGTACTTCTATATTTTTGTCTGTAGTACGATGTGTCATTCGCTATAGTCAGAACGACAGCGATCTCTAGGGTGACAGCCACTCCAAGTTCCATATTACCATAATCACCTTCCTACTTCCTGGTCCTTTAATATTAGGGCTAATCTTTGTATGCGTGTCTATTCCATCACATATTTGTAGTTTAAATATTCTGCCTCATTCTCTAATACTAAAAAGCGCACTTTCTGCGAAAGTATGATCACATAATGACATTATTTCTCTGATATGACGTGCAAATTCTATACCGCCGTACTCTAGAGGGTCTTCTTTCTGCTTTGCGAATGCTGACGTCGGGGCCGACAGAATATTCTTATTGTAATTTCATTTCTGAATTGTTTCCTCCATTTCTGCGTCACCTGATGGCAGTTTGTACACCAACTTTTAGGGCGTTATCACCAAAGCGGACACGTTTAACACTGAACTTGTGACGCACGTGCGTTATCATGACACTCTTGCCTCGGCCTTTTCCCGATAGTTTGCTACACAATACATTTTAACGACCAAAAAACACATACTTCTGCGTATTTGTTGCCATAAATTTAACATAAATATTGCTATTACTAGTCACTGACGTTATCAGTCCACTATTCCCAGAATGAAATGTGACGGGAAATGTCTTAGCCTAAAAAACGTAATAAAATAATTTCGTTTACGGACAGACACTACATTCCCCTAAGACAGCATATCTAGTACATGTAATGTCAGTAAATCAATCGATTGTTCACAAGAATGCCCTGATTTTCGGAACAAATCTTCTACTAGAAAGGAAATTGTTCTCTGGTGAGAATCTATAAAACAGATGAGAAATAAATGCTGGTCAGGTCCTAAAATTGAGATCTCTCTGTATTTAGAGTACGACGCTACGAGCTGATTTCACTAGCAACCCCGACATTGAATGACCGAAACCCAATTAACGATCGCGCCTGGTTTAAAATCGGCTCAAGGGCTCTGTCTTTTTATTTCACACGTCTCTAAAATCGTCTTCCAAAGTACTGAACTGGGATATGAGATGTAATGACACACTCCATGAGACAGCAGAGAAACCAATGTAAGTCCCAGAGACGACTTGATGTCTTCAGTTTTTCAACATCTTACCTGAAGTCCATATGTGAGCAGACGACAGCTTCACGTCTACTGCCGCCTCTCACCAGAAACCGGTCGCAACAGGAATATCGAAATGAAGTGCAACAGTGCAGCTCTATTACTGCAATAGCTAGAGTTCTGCGTCAGAATGACAATAGTATAGAGTTTGATTCAACGTCTGTGTGCAACGTGCCTGCGATTACTAATCTTACACTGGGTCGCACGACAGCAACTAGGCTACACCTGATCTTATGCAGAACACATGCAGTTAGTGATACAGAATTAATAATACAGTCGTTTTTATTGATACAAAAGACGTGTTTTGCATGTAACTATTCAGTTGGTTCTCTTACAGTGCACCACACGCCTTCATGTTTTTCGGTCCACTGTCAGCGCTGCTTCCCTGTACATGCAAAATTTTAAAGAAACTTACTCACAACCTTTTTCATCCCTGCTTCTTGTATACTCCTCATAGATCTCGTTGGTAGTTTGCCATCTGCCATGCAAATCACAGGGCCTCATTGTTTAAGACACCATCTACTACATTCGAACCCAGTTTTCGGTAAATACTGCCATGCTTGCCACATTCTTGTCCGTTCCGTTTCGTCATGACATTACGTCACCAGTACGTCTTGTAACCTACTATACTAGCCGTCCACAAGGAAGGGTCACACAATTTTTATTCATTACAGAATAGGTGTACACTTCTACATGTGATTTCCCGTAACTGATAACAATCAATTCTATGAAATACAATAATTTTTTTGTGTAAACTACAAAATGTATTTCTCGTGGCATGACACTAGATTAGATTAGTTTTTCGTTCCATAGATCCATGCTGAGGAGATCCTCGTGGATGTGGAACATGTCTACCTTTTTTTAATTTTTTTTAGCTGAAATAACAATATTAATAGTATGAATATACACAATACATCATTTGTTTCTATTAAAAAATTCGTCAATGGAGTAGAAGGAGTTGGCCACTAGTAAGTCTTTCAGGCTCCTTTTAAATTGATCTTTTTTTGTAACTAAATTTTTTATGTTTTCTGGCAAATTATTGAAGATGAGTGTTCCTGAGTAGTGGACACCTTTTAAGTCTTTGTGCAGATCATTTTTGTTCCTGGTATTGTATGTATGAACTGAGCTGTTTGTTGGAAAAAGAGATATATTATTTAGGACAAATTTCACACGTCTCGAAACCGACCAGACTCATTTACATTCATAAGTAAAAGAATCTCGCCATCCCCCATCCCCTCGGATAAATTTCTACGGACGCGCACTCCCACCACAAAGGTAATTATTGTTACAATCCTTTTTTCATCATTATTTAACGACTAATTATTTGCGTTCAGTCTCAGAAGACAGACCCATTAATGAGCATCTGAATACAATATTATTATTGTTATTATTAGTAGTAGTAGTCACATGAGTATAGGGCAATATCAACAGCAACAGGAAATGATATAACGGGAGTAGGATTCGTTATGAATAGTAAGGTAGGGTAAAGAGTATGTTACAGTGAGCAGTTAAGTGATCGGGTTATTCATGTCAGAATCGAAAGTAAACCAACACTGACAACGATAGTTCAGGTAAACGTGCCGACGTCGCAAGCTGAAGATGAAGAGACAGAGAAAGTATATGAGGATATTGAAAGGGCAATACAGTACATAAAGGGAGATGAAAATTTAACAATCATGATGGACTGGAATGCAGTTGTATGGGAGGGGAAGTAGAGGAAAAGGAATGAGAGAGGAGAAAGACTAATTCAGTTCTGTAATAAATTTCAGCTAGTCATAGCTAATACTCTGTTCAAGAATCACGAGAGGAGGAGGTACACTTGGAAAAGACGGGTGATACGGGAAGATTTCTGTTAGATTACATCATGGTCAGATGGAGATTCCGAAATCAGGTACTGGATTGTGAGGCGTATCCAGAAGCAGTTATCGACTCAGACCACAACGTACGGTAGTAGTCATGAAGAGTAGGCTGAAGTTCAGGAGGTTAGTCAGGAAGAATCAAAACGCAAAGAAGTGGGAAACGGAAGTACTAAGGGATGACGAGACACCCTTGAAATTTTCTAAAGCTTTAGATACAGCAATAAGGAATAGCTCAGTAGGCAGTACAGTTGAAGAGGAATGGACATCTCTAAAAAGAACAATCATGGAAGTTGGAAACAAAAACTTAGGTACAAAGACGTTAAATGCGAAGAAACCATGGGTAACAGAAGATTTACTTCAGTTGATCGATGAAAGAAGGAAATTCAAAAATGTTCAGGGAAATTCGGGAATACAGAAAAACAAGCCGCTGAGGAATGAAATAAAAAGGAAGTGCATGGAAGATAAGACGAAACGGCTGCGTGAAAAATGTGAACAAAGAGGAAAATAAATAATTGTCGGAAGGACTGACTCAGTATATAGGAAAGTCAAAACAATCTTCGGTGACATAAAAAGTAATGGTGGCAACATTAAGAGTGCAACGGGAATTCCACAGTTTAATACAGAGGAGGGAGCGGACAGGTGTAAAAAGTACGTTGAAGGCCTCTATGAGGGGAAAGATGTCACAGAAGAAGAAACAGGAGTAGATTTAGAAGAGATAGGGGAACCAGTATTAAAATCAGAATTTATCAGAATTTAACAAAGCTTTGCAAGACATACAATCAAATAAGGCAGAAGGGATAGATAACATTCATCAGAATTCTAAAATCATTGGGGGAAGTGGCAACAAAACGACTATTCACGTTGACGTGTGGAATGTATCAGTCTGGTGATATATCGTCTAACCGTCGGAAAAATATCATCCACACAATTCCGAAGACTGTAAGAGCTGACAAGTGCGAGAATTAGCCCACAATCAGCTTAACAGCTCATGCAGCCAAGTTGCTGGCAAGAATGATATACAGAAGGATGGAAAAGAAACTGAGGATGTGCTAGATGACGGTCAGTTTGCCTTTAGAAAATGTAACAGCACCAGAGAGGTATTTCTGACTTTGCGGTTGATAATGGAAGCAAGATTAAAGAAATATCAAGACACGCTCATAGAATTTGTCGTTCTGGAAAAAGCGTTTGATAATGTAAACTGGTGCACGATGTTCGAAATTTTGGGAAAAATAGGAGTGAGCTATTGGGAGAGACGGGTAATATACAATATGTACAAGAGCCAAGAGGGAATAACAAGAGTGGACGACCAAGAACGAAGCGTTCGGATTATAAAGGGTGTAAGATGTGGATGTAGTCTTTCCCCCCTACTGTTCAAACTGTACATCGAAGAAGCAATGACGGAAATAAAAGAAAGGTTCAGGAATGGAATTAAAATTCAAGGTGAAAGGATATCAATGATACAATTCCCTGATGGCGTTGCTATCCTGAGTCAACGTGAAGAGGAATTACACGATCTGCTCAATGGAATGAACAATCTAATGAATACAGAATTTGGATTGAGAGTAAATTGAAGAAAGACGAATGTAATGTGAAGTAGCAGAAATGAGAACGGCGAGGAACTTAGCATCAGGACTGATGGTCACGAAGTAGATGAATTTAAGGAATTCTGCTACCTGGGCTGCAAAATAACCAATGACGGACGGAGCAAGGAGGACATCAAAAGCAGACTAGCACTTTCAAAAAGGGGATTTCTGGCCAAAAGAAGTCTACTACTATCAAACAAAGGCCATAATTTGAGGAAGGAATTTCTGAGAATGGACGTCTGGAGCACAAAACTGTACGGTAGTGAAACATGGACTGTGGAAAATGCGGAACGGAGAGAATGGAAGCGTTTGAGATGTGATGCTACAAACGAATGTTGAAATTTTGGTTGAATGATAAGCTAAGTAATAAGGAGATTCTGCGCAGAATCGGAGAGGAATGGAATATGTGGGAAACAATGATTAGGAGAAGGGACAGGATAGGACACCTGTTAAGACATGAGGTACTAGAGGGAGCTGTAGAGGGTAAAAACTGCAGAGGAAGACAGAGATTGGAATACGTCCAGCAAATAACTGAGGAGGTAGGTTGCAAGAACTACCCTGAGATGAAGAAGTTGGCACAGGAAAGCAATTCGTGGCGGGCTGCATCAAACCAGTCAGAAGACTGATGAAACACAAAAAAAATTAGTAGTAGTATTAATGCCGATGGAAACCTGCAAATATCCCGTCTCTTAATTGGAATCTGAAGCCTTTCTAGAGTGGCAGTGCTGTGTTTAATAATGCAGAACAATCTCCTGGTGTCATCACACACACAGCCCGTGGGTCGTAGACATCTGGATTGACAACGCGATAAGCTACGCGACTACTTTTACAGACCATTAATTATCCATCATCATTCATTTTCCCCAGAAAGCACTCCAAAAGCGTTCTGAAAATTCTCACACCGTTGACATGAAGTTCGATCGAAAAACGGAGAGTTCATATTCATAGCTCATTATGTAAGAACGCCACCAAAACTGTACGTCCTTCTCCGACGAGTAGGGTTTCTGCATGTACAATTCCACAGATAGGTATTAGTGGCGAGCAAAGTAACGCAAAACTGACGTTCTCCACTGTACAGTCGTACAATTACCATTCTTTCTCCTTCTGTTTCTCGTAAAACAGCGTCTCAGTAGTACTGTGAGGCAAACAAAAACGCCGAATATGTCGATATGCTTATGGCACTTGGTACTTACGTTTCTGCTCGTTAAGATGCTGCTGTGAATCCTGATCGACATTTCATTTCTATAATACTACTGCTTCTTATGTGTTCCGCAACAACAGGGTTTTGTAACGTTGAAGATAACAGCTACTGGTCAGACATGTTATAAATATTCATGAAGATTATCAGTCAGTTAGAAAGGTAACTGTCATAGGACATAAGAAACTTAAAAACTTATCAGTATGGAGATATACACACATCCATTAATTATAAACACACTGTCAGTGAACGCTGACAGCATATCTTTCACAAAACTCACATAATCTTCAGAGCGCGCACGTAAAGCGACCGGGGCATCTCAAAACATTTAGCGACTCGCTGGATCACGGTTATCAAGAGGTGTGTAGTTGTCTTAGTTTCGCTTCCGAAAGAAAGGTTCTCCCTTTACGCCGCAGTTAAAATAAAGGTTGTCCACGGGCTAGCCTTACACCGGCTTTTGATAAAGCCGTTCTTGATCCTATATAACAACACCAGCGATGTAACAAGGCAACTTACGTCTCGTAACACACGGTGGTCGACGTGTTACACGATGAAGGACTGCGCCCCAGGCATCATTCGTTAACGCATCATCGCCTTCTGTGGATGAAATTTTGTGAATGGCTCCAAGAACCGTGACTCCATAAACATTGTAATACTGTCTGATGAAACTACGTTCACACGTGAGGGTACCTTAAAAAATGGACAATGCCTACCTTTTGTATCAAGATAACCCTCACGATCGTGGATATCGGGTGCGCTTGAGTATCATTGTATGAGTTGCAATGTCGGGAGACACTATTTCTGATCCCTAGCTGATGCCAGAGAGGTTGACTACAAGAACGTATTATGCTTTTCTCTCAAACGTAGAAGACGTCCCACTTCTTGTTTGGCAGAGGTTGTGGTTCCAAAATGACGGTGTACCTATACACTTTGGAGTGGATATGCAACGTTATTTAAGCAAAGCCTATTCCGGGAAATGAAGCACTTATGAAAGTGTAATGTTATACACTTCACGGTCGCCTGTCCTAAATTCTATGTGTTTTTTCCTGTAAGGATACTTGAATGAGCGCATTTATCCTAGTACTCGGATGAAAAATGAGGAACTGGTACTGCATGTCCCCGCTGCCCTCGTTCTGTGGATGCAGCAATGTCGCGAAGAGTTCGGAGAACCGTGATCCAGCGAGTCGCTAAATGTTTTGAGATGCTGGGAGGTCGCTTTACGTGCTCGCTCTGAAGATTAGTGAGTTTTGTGAAAGATATGCTGTCACCTTTCACTGACAGTGTGTTTATAATTGATGGATGTGTGTATATCTCCATACTGATAAGTTTTTAAGTTTCTTATGTTCTATGACAGTTACCTTTCTAACTGACTGATAATCTTCATGAATATTTATAACATGTCTGACCAGTAGCTGTTATCTTCAACGTTACAAAACCATGTTGTTGCGGAACACATAAGAAACAGTAGTTTTCTAGAAATGAAAAAATTAGCAAATAAAAAATTAAAAAATTACGGATAGACCCCTAATGGCATTAAATACTGAAATTGTAGGTTAAATACGGTTTAAGAAGCAGTGTGTATTATGTACCATATCACTAAGTACAGCAAAATTAGCGTACACAAAAAGTAAAACATTGCAGCTAGACCCAAAATACAACTCTCCTGGAATTTTCCAACACAAGTTTCTAGCCTTTGCGTTAACTTTTTGTTTTATTTTACTCAATTCTGGTATATACACTCCTGGAAATGGAAAAAAGAACACATTGACACCGGTGTGTCAGACCCACCATACTTGCTCCGGACACTGCGAGAGGGCTGTACAAGCAATGATCACACGCACGGCACAGCGGACACACCAGGAACCGCGGTGTTGGTCGTCGAATGGCGCTAGCTGCGCAGCATTTGTGGACCGCCGCCGTCAGTGTCAGCCAGTTTGCCGTGGCATACGGAGCTCCATCGCAGTCTTTAACACTGGTAGCATGCCGCGACAGCGTGGACGTGAACCGTATGTGCAGTTGACGGACTTTGAGCGAGGGCGTATAGTGGGCATGCGGGAGGCCGGGTGGACGTACCGCCGAATTGCTCAACACGTGGGGCGTGAGGTCTCCACAGTACATCGATGTTGTCGCCAGTGGTCGGCGGAAGGTGCACGTGCCCGTCGACCTGGGACCGGACCGCAGCGACGCACGGATGCACGCCAAGACCGTAGGATCCTACGCAGTGCCGTAGGGGACCGCACCGCCACTTCCCAGCAAATTAGGGACACTGTTGCTCCTGGGGTATCGGCGAGGACCATTCGCAACCGTCTCCATGAAGCTGGGCTACGGTCCCGCACACCTTTAGGCCGTCTTCCGCTCACGCCCCAACATCGTGCAGCCCGCCTCCAGTGGTGTCGCGACAGGCGTGAATGGAGGGACGAATGGAGACGTGTCGTCTTCAGCGATGAGAGTCGCTTCTGCCTTGGTGCCAATGATGGTCGTATGCGTGTTTGGCGCCGTGCAGGTGAGCGCCACAATCAGGACTGCATACGACCGAGGCACACAGCGCCAACACCCGGCATCATGGTGTGGGGAGCGATCTCCTACACTGGCCGTACACCACTGGTGATCGTCGAGGGGACACTGAATAGTGCACGGTACATCCAAACCGTCATCGAACCCATCGTTCTACCATTCCTAGACCGGCAAGGGAACTTGCTGTTCCAACAGGACAATGCACGTCCGCATGTATCCCGTGCCACCCAACGTGCTCTGGAAGGTGTAAGTCAACTACCCTGGCCAGCAAGATCTCCGGATCTGTCCCCCATTGAGCATGTTTGGGACTGGATGAAGCGTCGTCTCACGCGGTCTGCACGTCCAGCACGAACGCTGGTCCAACTGAGGCGCCAGGTGGAAATGGCATGGCAAGCCGTTCCACAGGACTACATCCAGCATCTCTACGATCGTCTCCATGGGAGAATAGCAGCCTGCATTGCTGCGAAAGGTGGATATACACTGTACTAGTGCCGACATTGTGCATGCTCTGTTGCCTGTGTCTATGTGCTTGTGGTTCTGTCAGTGTGATCATGTGATGTATCTGACCCCAGGAATGTGTCAATAAAGTTTCCCCTTCCTGGGACAATGAATTCACGGTGTTCTTATTTCAATTTCCAGGAGTGTAGTTTTAAACTGGGTTCCCATTCACCCCTTTAGCCAGTTTCGCCTGTTCCTTCGGACATGCATGCATGTTCAAAGGATCACTGCATGGTACTTCTGAAATCTACAGGCACTGCAACATCGTAATTGTCCACCGACACTAGGCAAGCGACTTTCAATTACCGTATCTATCCTGTATGGGAATATACGTAATGGATGTATGAGTGCAGGCTGTACACACGTGGATGACGACATACCGAAGTTTGGGCATAGCCGTGGAGCGTGCTCGGGTAGTCTAATGGTAAGGCGAGGGCTCGCGATAAGCGGGAAATTCGGGTTCGAGTCCTGGTTTGGCAGAAATATTCATTGTCGTCGTTCTTATACAGCTGAAGGTTGTTCATATTCGCAACTACGAATACATTTCATGTGTTGGATACAATTACTGTCAATTCCTCTTATAGTGAGGATGATAGTACACGAGACGGCTCAGCCCTTGGCTTGGGTTCGATCCGTGCTACCATACCATGTCCAATTTGCGTATCGCCCTTTTGTTCAGTTATAGGAAACCAAACGAAGGAAACAAACAGGCCGCTTGAATTTTCGTGCGCAGCGGCCCGATTGGCTATCTTCAACGCTAATTATCTCGGAAATGGCGCAACGTATAAAATTTTGTTCTTAATAATTATTTCTCAGCACAACTTACCGTGCACCATCCTTACAAGCTATTCAGACTGTTACTGTCCACCCTGTATATTCGATCTGCGTGCTGCGAGAAAGCATCTGCATTTCAGGAGGTTAAAAAAATACACTGGTTGTGAAAGAAACCCGCGTTAAAGTATATACCCGAAAAAGGATTATCTCACAGCAACTCCCAAATAGGTAACATGTGATGACAGTGATGTTAAAACTAGAGACTGTTGTTCACTGGCCGGCCGGATTGGCAGAGCGGTTCTAGGCGCTACAGTCTGGAACCGCGCGACCGTTACAGTCGCAGGTTCGAATCCTGCTTCTGGCATGGATGTGTGTGATGTCCTTAGGTTAGTTAGGTTTAAGTAGTTCTAAGTTCTAGGGGACTGATGACCTCAGAAATTAAGTCCCATATTGCTCAGAACCATTTTTTTGTTGTTGTTGTTGTTCACTTGCAGCTTCCACGAACGAACTAGAAGAGAAATTGCTGCGCCTGGTTGACTTCGTGAACTCTGGTTTTGATAGGCTCGTTATCAACGTAGCAGGTGACTGTTCCAGAACTAAAATGTATTTCTCGGATTCGGATAAGGAAGGAGCTAAGAGATTACCAGACGACTGACTGTAAGTAATACCTTCAGTGGCTTCAATATTTAACGCCAGAAGATAGTAAGAATTTGCAAAACGACCTGCAGATAATTGATGAATGATGCAGGGTCTGGCAGTTGGCCCTGAACGTAAATAAATGTAACATATTGCGCATACATAGAAAATGAAATCCAATATCGTACAGCTACACTATTGGTGACAAACAGCTGGAGGCAGCGTTTACCGTAAAATATCTAGGCGTCATTACCTAGGGAGGCCATGAGTGGAATGACCACTTAAAACAAATAGTGACAAAAGCAGATACCACACTCAGATTCATCGGAAGAATCTTAAGGAAATGTAACTCGTCCACGAACGAAGTGGCTTATAAGGCGCTTGTTCGACCGATTCTTGAGTATTGTTCATCTGTCTGGCATCCCTGTCAGGTAGGACTGATAGAGGAGATAGAGAAGATCCAACGAAGAACGACGTGTTTCGTTACGGGATCTTTTAGCTGGCGAGAGAGCGTAACGGAAATGTTAAACAAACTCCACTGGCAGACATTACAAGAGAGACGTGCATCACGGAGAGATTTACTATTGAAATTCCGGGACAGCATTTTTCAGGAGGAGGCGGACAACATAGTACTTCCCCCCACATACAGCTTGGGTATTGACCACGAGGAGAAAATTCGATAAATTTGAGCCAATACAGAGGCTTACCGACAATCTTTCTTCCCACGAACTGCTCGCGAGGGGAACAGGTTTGGAGGGATCAGATAGAGGTACCGAAAGTACCCTCCGCCACACACCATTAGGAGACTTGCGGAGTATGATGTAGATGTCTGTGCGGCCTTGATGAAATTGCTGGTACCACTTCACTGCAGCTGGAGCGAAATTAAATTTGGTCCATGTTTCATAGTGAATCCGCGTGAAATCTAGACGTTTTGCGCACAAGAATCGTACTGTCGCATGCACGTAAATTGTGGAGTACATTTCCAGTTGCCGCGCCGTTTCACTTCCACACTTGACTCGCCTGTTGTCCGCACCGCAACACTAAGCTGTCTGCAGGAAATGCTTTTGACAATGCGCCACTCATGTTGTGGAATGGTCCCAGCGTGAGACGACATGTCTAATTTACTTTTTGAAGCCCCCTTCGCAATAGAAGTTTTCAGTTATACCTCAGTAGATATTGCAGTACAACAGCATTTAAATATAGTTTATGTGTAGGGGTGTCCTATCTCAAGCTCGTATTCATTCCATTTTAATATGATATGAGAGGCGTAACAATTACTGTACTATCATGCTCAAAACTACTCCAACGTCTTGAATTCCGTTCCGCTTGATTAACAGGCATACAACATAAAGTAATTTCGCTGCAGGTATTTTAATCTCTTTTCGGCACAGTCGTTAGACTTTACAGAACTGTTACAAGTCACACCTAGAGAACTCTGTTATGCGTGACAGTAATTTCAGATCTAATCTAATACGCCAAGTTGCAAGAATCAGGAAATATGTTATCGGAGGTGAGACAGAACATATTGCCTCAAAACTCAAATTTATTACAATAAGTGAAATATAAAACTTTTACCACTAGTATTAGTATCTGAGACAACTAGAAGCCGTAGCTCTATCACAAAAATCATTTAGTAAACCTCTGACAAAACTAATTTTTATTGTGATTAAGAGAATTTGAAATAATATCAGAACTCTCAAAGTTCTTTGACAGTTCGAAGTATTCTTGCTATCTAAAATCTTTTCCAACAACCTATTGTTACGTCGCTTACTTGGAGAGCGATTTGGAATGAACTACTCACTCCGCTACACAGTTCGAAACATAGCGATTAACAGCGTCAAACCTCTACTTAGACAGCGTATCACTGTAATCCTTTCATCATAAGAATAAACCCGATGCAAACCAACACAAACGCGGTGATTGGTCAGAAGCCGTAGCACACGTACACTGGTGTTGTTACGCTCTTGGAAGTAGGTCCTACTTATGTATTAGATATCTTATTACTAAGTTACGTTAAATGAAACTTTAAGATATTCTAATGTATTAACAGCCATCAATGTTTTACTTAATCACGCTTTAGCTACGTAGTTTTTATTGCAAAAATCGTGTACAGTCTCAGCCTCTGTAGCATTGTGCTCTGACTGTCGCGGGTCACGCTGTTACGAGCAGTATGAAAATGGCTGAGACTGCTCTCTGTTCCGCAGCGAAACATGCGCGTGGAACACGGTTAAGAAGTGCCGAGAAATAGGCTGTTCTTAATGTCTTTAATAAATTTATGGAGATAATCGGCTTTGATGTTTTCCCACGGTTGTATACGATGCACTTGATAATTACGAGCGAGACGAATGTGTAGCATAGTTGGTGACGTAATGGAATGTGAACGACGTGTGGTTGTTTGTGCGTCAGTTCAAATCTCCCGAATATCATTTTTTTTCTCGGTCAATTTGAAATACCTAAATCTCGTAATCATAAAACTCATCATCATTTTTTATGAATAATGCACGGCTTCTTGTTTCTAATTACATATTGGACGCAAAATTCCTGTTTCCATTTCAAATACAAATTCTTAATTATCGATGTTGTATGAAAGACTGTTCACAAAAGTTTTTTAAATTAAGGAAACATAAAAGTTTAATTTTTCAAGTCAAAATGGAAAACCAAATCCTCTTTATTTGTACTATGTCCATCTTTTTATACCACACAGGTAGATAAGCATCGTAGAAATATGAAAAACAATCATTTTGACAGCATCAACCACATCAAATAAATGCTGAATTTTTACATTTGCTACTCTACCTCTACAATATAAACGCAACAGAACTGATCTGGAGCAGAGCTGCGGGATTTGGCCCGAGAAGTAACAAGACTGTTAAGCTGCCAGCCGTACTGGAACTAACGCACGCAGCTTTTTCACACGTCACTGCCCAACGCTGGCGGGATATAGAACGGCTCGTCGTGAAAGAGGAAGAGAAATTGCTGCGCCTGGTTGGCTTCGTGAATTCTGGTTTTGATAGGCTCGTTATCAACGTAGCAGGTGACACTTCCAGAACTGAAATGTATTTCTCGGATTCGGATAAGGACGGAGCTAAGAGATTACCAGACGACTGACTTTTAAGTAATACCTTCAGTGGCTTCAGTATTTAACTATACGGTGAAATCCTTCAGTACTCTCTTACGTTACACACAGTTTATGCAGAAAAATTACCCTGTGGTTAAGTCAGGAATTTTCTTCATTCTTGTTTTTAATTACAGTAGTACAGTAGCTAAAAACAATAACGTGTTGCGGTTCTCGTCTAGTCGTCTAAGGAGCATATTGTGGGAGATTTGCAGTACTGCTTGAATATTAAATGACATTCGAAGCTGTATTGCTCCTCTGCTCGTCTCTTTTTACGTGTGAACTGCAGCTGGCCACGTCACTGCAGGCTAGCTGTACCACCTGACCGGCCAGTGCTATCCAAGTTACATGCGCCGGTAAAGCAGTTGTCCCGTATTATCGCTAAGTCGATGTGCGCATCACGCACAGCACAAAACGTTCCTTTATTATCATACTTGAAAGCACTCGAGACAGCTTGGCTGCAGTCCCACGTGAAATGGAAATCCAATGAGGTTCCAGCAAACGCAGAAGAATACATAGTGCAATGTATACATCAGGTTTATTCTTATGATGAATGGATAATAGTAATTTTACTATACTCATGATGGTACGTAGATCAATTTGCAACTAGAACATCACTTACAGCCATTTTTATCGAGCACAAAGTGATATTAAGTATCTAAAGCATTAATGACCAGCCAGTTGTGCACATGTTTGATTTTAAATGAAATGATGAAATGTTTTATTCTGGATGTAACTTCAAATTCATCATCTACAGCCATTTCTAACAAAAAAACCTTCCGTGTCTGGCCGAGACTCGAACACATTATGGAGCATCATTGCTGATAGGCGTAATGAAATACAAACTACTTGAATTTGGTCAGTATCGGTTAGTAAGTCAGAAATTCAAATTACATAATGTAAATTTTTGTACTAGAAAATACTCCTATCCAACAACTAACGTGATTTCATTAACAGTAACAAAGTGTGCGCATGTCTAAACTTGAAATGATGTTACGTAAAGATTTCTGTTCGACAGAGATTACCAGCATCTAATCGAATTGTTAACTAAGAACAATAAAATGCTAGATGTCGAATATTTTCATTAGTAGCAAGATGTGTCAACCTGAAATGACGAAACGAAAACTGGTGCCTTCTCGGAATCCGAACCCTACATCATTTCTGTTGTTTTCTTGCCACGACTAGATGTTAAATATCCGTGTATTTGCCAATGTCTCCGCGCAGACCGTTGTAGAACACACACGTAGAAAAGCTAACTACTGAATTTTTTCTCACCGGCAGCGAGGAGCGCCACGTTTGGACTTGAAATGAGGTGATGAAACATTGTGTGTCTGATTGGGAGTCGAAAACGACACTTACTGTTGATAACTCATGAAGAGACATTCAAAAAAAGTATTTTTTACCTTTAGGTAGGTGTGTGCATTCTAGAGCTTCAAATGACATGATGAAAATTTTTGTGCCGGACAAGGGTTCGAACGCACACACGCGCCACTGGTGGTGGCCTGGAGGCGTCTGGAGTCTTGGGGAAACGATGAAATGACGGAGTTATGTCGTCCAGAAAGGGTCAAATCCCCGAAAAGGGAGATCTGTGTTCGAATCCCAATCCACCGCCATTATTTTCAACACGTAAAGTTTAAGTACTTTATTTTACTATTTCTTCATTAAATGAAATAAAGTTTCTAGTAGAAGAAAACTTACCGGTAACGGAGTTTCTGCTTTCCGCGACTTTCGCCTGTCATGGCCCGACCTAAGTCGACTCTGCTCCAATCGATAGCGAAGAGACTCACTGCTTGACCTGGGTTTGGAACCAGGTGCAACCCCAAGTTCTTCACTTGGCATTACCAGAGGTAAAGACGGTCTCTTCGTGCCTGTTAAAAATGTTCGCCTCTAGTGGAAAATCGAACCCACACCTCAGTCATACCCAGCTAGGATAGCATCAATGCAACAGACCACCGAAATTTCCGTTCACCTGGTTCACGACTTTGTCGTAACGCATAATGCGTCACACTGGATCAGAATTCTGATTCTCTGACTCGCTCGAGGTGGATTGCAACGTTTAATACATTCATTTCCATGTTAGACTGTCTCGCCATTCATCAGTTGCCTCGGCCACCCGATGAGTGCTTTTGACATGATTTTGCAGACACTAAAATAAAATTTCATAACATGGCGATTGAGTTTTGCTTGGAGTGACGCAGGTTACCATAAGTGTATTTCTTAACCTTAATTTTTATTTGGATTCTAACATAGCACTTGCGGTGACTTGTTGAATCTTACATATTTACTGAAATCAAGGAACACGGCATCAACCTGAGCGCCGTTGTCCACTGTGCTGTGGATCTCATGGAGGAACAGAGAGAGCTAAGTTTCCAATAATCTCTGTTTGTGGAATCCATGTTGATTTTTATAGAGGAGATGTTCATTTTCCAAAAACGCCATAATTCTTGAACATAAAACATGACCGAGCGGGGTGTCGCAGTGGTTAGACACTGGACTCGCATTCGGGAGGACGACGGTTCAATCCCGCGTCCGGCCATCCTGATTTAGGTTTTCCGTGATTTCCCTAAATCACTCCAGGCAAATGCCGGGATGGTTCCTCTGAAAGGGCACGGCCGACTTCCTTCCCAATCCTTCCCTAATCCGATGAGACCGATGACCACGCTGTCTCGTCTCCTTCCCCGAAACCAACCAACCAACCATAAAACATGTTCCATAATTCTACAACAGATTGTCCTCAACGATATAGGTCTATAACTGTGTGGATATGTCTTACAGCCTTTCTTACAAACGGGAATGACCTGTACTTTTTTCCAGTCGTTTGGCACCTTTCGTTGCTCAAGCATTCTACGATAAATTAATGCTAGAAGGGGAGCAAGTTCAATAACAGTTACTTGATCTACCACAATAACGTATAACTTAACTTCGAAATTCTCCCGTACACACATTTGTTCTGTCAGTGATAAAATATGACTAAAATCTACGAATCACAGAAAACTAGCAGGCATAATGTAGAGCTAAAAGTAGGAGATTAACAAAGATATCCTATTGTTACAGTTACCTCTCGCCAAACTACTGATACAAAGTAGAAAATAATGCGTTGTGCTTACCAGACGAAGAGCTTGGAGATGGGGTTCGCCGTAGCCTTTGGGTTGGGATTGGACTTGTACACCTTGGAGTCCATGGCACCGGTCGACTTCAGTCTCCTGCCTCCGTCGACTGCGGCGCTGACTTCTTTCTCCTCCGGTCTGAGAACAGAATTCCGTTAGTACGCAGGCTTTTGAGCGAAGAAATTTTGATGCAAGACTAATGGACTCGTACGAAAGAAAACCAGCACAGCTACCCAGCAAGATATCCCGAAGAGCAGTCACGGTTCCTTAAGAACCTGCGCCCTTATCACACTGGCGGCCACGGTGTGGGCGCGGTTTATTGCTATTTGGGCAGCGACGTCAGCTGTTTGTGGAGCTTAACTTATGTCGAAGTCACGCATCACGCATAGGCAGTTTCCAGCTTTTCCATCCTGCTGAAAATTACGAAGTTACACCGAGGGAGACTGCTCAAGCCGACATCAAAAGTTTACGGATTACTGGGGGAGGCTGTTTGAATAATTTAATCCGCTAATATCAAAGGGAATTAACAGTTGGTGCAGCTAACTATTTAGGCAAATGTGGTCACAGAACAAAGGAGGTTTCCGCGTTAAGATTCGTATGCGTTGCAGTCACTGATTTACAGGATTAGCAGTAATAAGATCAAACTCATGCATTATTTACTCACTCATGAAACAAGTTATGAGCATCATATTCAAATTTGACAACAACAGTGTTGCTTCTAGTATGCTAATCTCCTCACCCGAGACAAATACTTACTCGTAACGTTCTCATCACCTGTTTTATCTATACGCTCCGATCTGTTTCCCTTTATTTTATTTATTTACTTTAGCTACCTCTCGTGTCGTATAAGTCATTCCCTGATGTCTTAACACATGTCCTACGTTCCTATTCCTTGTTCTTGTTAATCTTTTCCACATATTGCTTTCCTCGCCGATTCCGTGGAGAACCCTCTCTCTTTTATAATGTGACGAGACGTTGTGGAATTCAGAGACATGTTTTAGACTTCATGAGGTTCAAAGTGCGTAACTGGAAGTAAATATCATGACAAACCTGTTAGTGGATTAATCCCATCCGAAGATGCAATTTCACAGCGACCTTCGGTAACAAATCATTATATGTTCCCCAGTGTCTTTGCCTCAGCTTAGTTGGTTACTCCAGGCGGAAAATGATAGAACAGTCTGTACAAACAGTCAGATTCGCCGGACATACTATAAGGGATCAATCCGAGACCCATTAATTAAGTATTTATTAATTTGCCACTCACGGAGCTGCTGGATGGTAACCGTGATGTTAGTGTCGTAGCTGTGTATGCCACTGATCTTTGTGTCACGATTTCAGGTGATTCAAAGATATCCCTTGAACAGCGAAGTAACAGAGTGCTGTACATCGTAGATGAGTGATGCTCCTATAATAAATTATAGGCGGAAGTGAAGGAAACTGCATACATTTCATTAAAAGATAGCCTCTGAACAAGGAGTAATTAGACATCTAACACACACGAGGTCGTCTGCAGAATCAGTGGATGGACAAAATACGGAAACATCCAAAAACACTACGCGTTACCAGTCATAATGCGGAGTAGAGTAACAGTTGGAAATCAAAACAACTACACTTCGTCTCGGAATGGACAAAAGCAGGTCTTGTATGGTTTTTAAGGGATTCTTAAACAGTTCTTCCTGTAACGCAGTGGCAAGTTCAGATGACGACGATAAAGGTGGATGCCGAAAATAGACCACAAACATTCAACAATATTAAGATCTGGTGACTGTGGTGGATAGGAGAGACGCAACAATTCATCCTGGTGCTCACAATAGTAGTTGTGGGCAATGCGAGCTACGTGAACAGTGCCCCTGCCCTCTCGGAACACAGCATAACCATTGGGAAACAATGGGGTGCATCTGATCAGCCCAGTATGGTCATACAAGCCTTGACAGTAACGCGACCTTGCACTGTAAGCGTGGGGCCCTTGGAGTACCACCGCACGTCTGCCCCAAATCATTTCACTATCGGAAAGTAAACTCTGCCAGAAATTTGAAACTGTGTGAAAAAAGGCTAATCCGACCAAATGACTTTCTTCCATTGCTACAAGTCCAGATTTTACGCGTTTGCCGCCACGTTTTCCTGTTACGAGCATTTGCATCACTTATGAGTCGTTTTGGAATTCCATTTCGCTTGTAATTACCTGCTTCTGAATCTCCCTTTGTGTTGTTTCGGTGCCGACAGGATTCGCAAGTGCTACTTTTAGTCCTGCACTGACTTCTACAGCTGTCGTTCTGCTATTTTTCTTCACAGTCCTCTTTAACGAACGTCTGCCAGGATCACTTGACACACTCTTTCTTCCGCGTTGTGTGTTAGTGGAGGATGACTTTCCGCTTTCCGTGTATGTGGTATAAATCTTAGACATGGTGCCTATTGAAACACCAAATACTTCAACTACTTTGGTTACGGATGCACCCACCATACGAGCACTAAGAATTTGCCCACGTTGGAGTCCACTTAGCTACAACATTAAGCAAAACTACAAAGAACACTGCTTTGACTGAACCATAATCGCAGTTTGCGAGTTCATTATTAATTGAACGCTGCTGTAGATCGTCAGCGCAGCGTCTCAGACACTGCCCTGCAGTAATTAAGAAGCATGCTGTAGTATGTATTCACAAGTAGAATTGCGCTCTACGAAAACTACGGTTCGGTGGTTTTTAGACTCGGACTGAAGGTGTGCTCTGTTGTTGTCATGTCTTCGAGAGAAGCACCTGAAATACGAATTCATAACATCTAGATGCTGATGCCTCCAGTCTATACATGAGGTGCATATGGGGCTGAAGATGACATATTCAATTTTCGGGAATTGGTTGGGAAATTAAAGTAAAATGACTTCTCAAATAGTACTGCTCTTTGGCGGTATTCCTTGTTAAAAATTAGCTTATATGACACTAGAGCGAGCACCAATAATATCATAGAAAGCAGTGCGGCTATATAAGGACGATAGCAGCAACCAAAACACAGTCACCACTTGACAACAGAGGAGATCTACAGTATTTTAAACCACTTGACACGGCTGGAAGCTCGCGACAGTTTTATCAAATACTGTTTTTTTAAAAAAAAACAACAGACAGGAAGATAACTATACAGAAGAAAAATGTTCCATAGGTTATGCGGTCCTTTATATACACTCATTCAGTTTCTAGGTGGTTCACCACTTCCGATTCCAAGGGAAATCTAGTAAGACACTGATGGCATACGTAAATAAAGTGGTCGAAATGAGGTAGCGCCCGATGCGTATGCAACACACATAACATACAGGTAACACGGTTACGATCTTATCGGACCACTGCCACTAGGAAAACTACCATACTCTACACTTACTTATGATGGTCTATGATAGCCTACAGTAGTTTTACAATTCTGTTCACAAAACTTAGAAAGATCTACAAAACCACTTGTGTGGGATCCTAATCGTGGTATTCGGTATGTCCACTGTTAAGATCAGGAGAAGAGTCACTGCGTAGTGGCTACGTAAGAGACAGTGAGCAGTCACTGGAAGGCAATCTGCGATTACCTGCATTTGTCAAGACGGAGGGTGTGGGAAAATACTAAGACCGTAGTAAGGATGCAAAAAACTGCCTCACGTACGGCAGAAAGAAGCGTCATTAAATAAAATACTTGCAATCATCCAGGGGTATTGTCAACTTCGTCACTAGGAAAAGGCCAACCGCACCGGACTTTGTGAAGATCGTAGAGCAGATAAGTAAAAATATGTATGTGTGATTCACAAAACACAAGATTTTTTATCCCAGAGTTAATGAAGCAAAATCAATGCAGAAAGACGTGTTGCATGGTAAGAGCGCTGGTTGGTTGGTTGATTCGGGAAAGGGGACCAAACAGCGAGGTAATCGGTCCCAACGGATTAGGAAGAATGGAGAAGGAAGTTGGCCGTGCACTCTCAGAGGAACTATTCCGTCATTTGCATGAAGCGATTTAGAGAAATCACGGAAAACCTAAATCAGCTTGGCCGGATTCGGGTTTGAACCATCGTCCTCCCGAATGCGAGTCCAGTGTGCTAACCATTGCGCCACCTTGCTCGGTGGTAAGAGTGCGTATGAGCCTGTGCGTTATATTGAAGACTATAATGCCTTCTATGAGCAACAAGATAGCTTATCTACAGATGAGCTGCTTACATACATCGCATATCTTGTATGCACATGCTGACTGTTGAAGAGTGCAGGGACTGGAGAGAGAGAATACATAAGATTCGGTGATACAGACTCCCCCATCACAAAAGATTGTGCCACAGGGTAGATCTACCAACATATGCACTACTACGTCACAGAGGACCTAACGTTACAGAGGACCTAATCACTTGATTTGGGTAATCTGGATACTTTACTATTCTAGGTCTTTCCTGGGCGCGCACTGAGATGCCATCCTCGCGCTGGTTATTTGGGAAATAGCCTAATGAATGAGGACTGGTCTGAATCAGACGAGGAGTTAAGTGGTGGTAGTGGAGATATGCATATATTGTACTGAGTCATAATTTGTACCACTACTATAAAATTCCTACCTCTTTTACTTGGCGACATTTAGTGAGGCTAGCCATATTGTCAGCTATAAGCTCTGTGTCTTGATGGGAAGATCGTCTGAAGACAGCGTTGATATTGCTGTGGTTTTCATTCAACTTTTTGTGTACGTGGAGAAGAGAATTATTGTTGTAAGATAAGCGTCAACACTATGTTTTATTTATGAGTAAATATACACGATGACAATTATTGAGCTATATGAAAAAAACGTAAATTAGTTACAAACTACGGCTTGCACACGCTTTATTCAAAATGTAAACGTCACTACAGGTTTTCGGATTTAGGTTATGACATGTTCGATATGCCTGCCATCACTGGAGATTATGCGGCGCAGATCAGTAGCAGAAATTCTGCATGACCCACTGAAGTGTCGGAACATCGATGCTGCCGATGACCTCCAGAATGGCTGTTTTCAGCTCAGCAGTGGTTTTGAGGTTATTGCTGTACACCTTTTCTTTAACATAGCCCCACAAAAAGGAGTCGCATCCGTTCAGGTCCGGAGAATATGGCGACCAGTCGAGTCCCATGCCAGTGGCTTCTGGGTATCCCAGAGCCAGAATGCAATTCCCAAAGTGTCCCTCCAGAACGTCACTCTCCTGCTTCGATGAGTTCGAGCTCCGTCTTGCATGAACCACACCTTGTCGAAATTAGCGTCACTTTGGATAATGGAAATGAAATCATCTTCCAAAACCTTCACTTACTGTTCAGTAGTCACCGTGCCATCAAGGAATATCGCACCGATAATTCCGTGAATGGACACTGCACGCCACATAGTCGCCCTTTGAGGGTCAGGAGACATCTCGACCGCGGAATGCGGATTCTCAGTCCCCCAATGTGGCAGTTTTGCTTATTGACGAACCCATCCAAATAAAAGTGGGCTTCCTCGCTAAACCAAACCATGCGCATGCGCATACTAATTCCCATCATACCGTGCGGCCAACAATGCAGTGCCGGCCGCGGTAGTCTCGCGGTTCTAGGCGCGCAGCCCGGAACCGCGCGACTGCTACGGTCGCAGGTTCGAATCCTGCCTCGGGCATGGATGTGTGTGATGTCCTTAGGTTAGTTAGGTTTAAGTAGTTCTAAGTTCTACGGGGCTGATGACCACAGCTGTTAAGTCCCATAGTGCTCAGAGCCATTTGAACCATTTTTGAACAATGCAGTTTGAATCTCCTAACGCAAACCATTCAGAAGTTATGACGATTTTATTTCATATAGCTCGATAATAGTCACTCTGTACATTAAGTAAACTTAGTTTTAAGGCTGTCATGGATCTGTATTCGCTGTAGTTCGTTTGTAGAAAACTGATAAAGAAAATGTGGCGACTTTGCCTATAATGTACCGTTATAAGTTTCCAATATTGAACCGGTAGAATTTAATAAACTTGCTTGAATAATGAACTTCAAAAATTGCGTTTAGTATCAATTGTGCGAGATAATGTTTAGAATTATGTGATGAACTTGCTAATGTTTTCATTATCATATGTTATTAACTGGATAATTGACTGCGTTTTGTCTTACACTATGGCAGCAGAAAGTCTTCACGACAGCGGAGCACAGATCGACTGCATTTAGTTCTAACGGTGTATATAAACTGGAATAATGGATTAAATGATTTTTCACCTACACAGAATGTGCCTATGCTAACAATTAACAAGCACGCGAAAAATAAAAAATAAAAATCCCATATGGGATATAAAATTTTTTGCTCCATTACAGTGTTGAAAACGAGTTGCAAGAGTATATTGTTACACCTGACGAGATGTTCAATTTAAACATGTCGGAACTAATAAAACTTCCGTTCAACTTTGCAGGACGATATGGATTTCCCCATTGTTACAGCATAAGAAGCAATGGCAGGCAAAAATGTGAGCTGAAGGTGTCCATTCAAGGTGTCCGAATCGAAGGGAAAACATGAAAGCTCCAAGCAAAACTTCAAGACGTAACTTAGAAGCCTTTGGGCTGATGAACAACCTATGCAAAAAAACAAAGATAACCAAAGCACATGAGAAGAAATCTAGAACTACAGCTCCACTCGTGATAAGAAAGATTTTAGCAGACTACCGGGAAGCCACCACAGAAACTCATTGGTCGAACAGTATAGCGAATTGTGTGAGGAAGATCGAATCGAAGAAATGATCAGATACACTAAATCCAAAATTTGAATTCATGCGAAGAATGCTAGGGGCGGGGGGGGGGAGGGGGGGAGGGGGGGGGGGAAGGGAGTAAAAAAATTATTTCCACTGCCTGCAAATAGTGTTATAGGAACAGTACATACCTTCAAACTGAGAGACATAGTTTATACAGTGATACAATTTATGCAACCAGGAAATCAGGTCTGTGATTTGTACCACTTGCCGATGTTTATAAAATTGTTTTTTTCAGACTTTCCATTCTTTAAATCAGATACTAAGAACAACGTCCTGCAACTGAGGAGAGCATTGTTAAAATGCTATTGTAACTCACTGTTTAGGCTGTAATAAGTAAAATCTGAAAAGTAATACAATTTAGGCAACTCTCCGATATCAAACCCGACACATTGGGGACTCGTTGAGAGTCAATTTAAACTACAGATAGAATTATATAGAGATTATGAAACAGAAACAAAACCGTTTTCTTTAGTCTAATATCGCACTTTTATTTTGTCAAACGGCTACCGGTTTCGGTACATAGTACCATCATCAGGTCGTCCTTACAATATAGGCAGCCCCTTACAGCGGGTGGACAATCGTCAAATATGCTTACTAGTTAAATGGCTCAGTCAAAATGGCTCTGAGCACTATGCGACTTAACTTCTGAGGTCATCAGTCGCCTAGAACTTAGAACTACTTAAACCTAACTAACCTAAGGACATGACACACATCCATGCCCGAGGCAGGATTCGAACCTGCGACCGTAGCGGTCACGCGGTTCCAGACTGAAGCGCCACACCGGCCGGCTAAACTTTTAAGAACTTTATCTTCCATATCTTCTGTTTTCGTGTGTATGATTGGACTGGTTACAATACTATCGTCATCTGCAAAAAGGACTAATACTGCTCGTTGTATGGTAGACGGAGGATCGTTTGCATGTATGAGGAACACGCATCGTTTATTAACTTGAACATTGCTGCCTGCTCGTTTACCCAAGTAGGAGTTACATGTTATTCATTATTATGAAACACATATGTGAGTACCGAGTTTTACAACTGTTCCCCATTGGTAAGGAACTGCTTGTGTATTATAAGGATGCAACTATGACGGCACTGGATATGGACAAAAGAAAAGTGCGAGTGTCGACTAAAGCAATTTTTTTTCTGATTCAGGTGTTCGCTGTTCCAACCGATATCATGTCGAGAATACGCTATAAGGAAACAACGGTTACCAAGTACTTTCTTAAATAATAGTACCTAGGAGAATATGGTTGGGAGTGTTCTACAGCTGCACCGTTATGGCGTTCCTCTCCCAGACTACGAGAAGAGGACGTTGCACCTATTTCTAACGGATAGCAATAGAACATGTTTGAATAAAGTAGTTACTTACTGCACAAAACGATTATAGCCCCATTAATTTCATTACTTCGTTCTTTTGTAAATTAATTTCGAGTTCAGCCCGATCTTAAAATTCATTCCTGATATTTCTAGTCACTTTATTGTGCAAAATATTTATAAATAGCATCAAATTATCCTTTGGCACTCTTCCTTCAAAGAGAAAACTCTCCACCTCCATGCCGCAAGGCACAGATAGTACTACGGTTACACATCAATGATGCAACGTACGCTATCGGCAGCGGCTCAGATTCCGATCGGAAGAAAATGGTTCAAATGGCTCTGAGCACTATGGGACTCAACTGCTGAGGTCATTAGTCCCCTAGAACTTAGAACTAGTTAAACCTAACTTAACCTAAGGACATCACAAACATCCATGCCCGAGGCAGGATTCGAACCTGCGACCGTAGCGGTCTTGCGGTTCCAGATTGCAGCGCCTTTAACCGCACGGCCACTTCGGCCGGCGATCGGAAGAACAACAGAATAAAATCCAGAACTAAATATTTGTACTGAATGCTACGTCACTCCCAATCGCAACTGTCTAATTCGACCTGCATTTTGTAACGGGCGGGCTAGCATCTAGCTGGAATAGAAAAAAAAGGTAAGTTTCCTTTGACCATGAGAACGCAGCGGAAATGGTGCGCCACCGTACCGTCCAGTTGTTTGAAGACCCCCATATGCATCCTGCAAGAGATACTGCTTTCCATCACTAGTCCCAGACGACCAAGAACCGATAGCCTGTGCACGTTCGATCCATGGGTTGGCTTACGGTGAATAGTGTGGTCTGAACCAGCTGTTTTTCATCATTTGTCAGGTTTTACTTTGTTTTAACTTTGTGAATGGATGCCGTTCCTTTAGCAACAGATGTAAATTAAGCTAGAGCAGTGCGTGACATCTGTCTGTGTATGTAAGCATTTGCCAGTGTCATCGTTAGTATATCGTACTGTTTGGGGACCAACCTAGAAACTATCCTCACGAGCGTGAAAAAATACCAAAAACCAACTGTCAAGCTGGCGAGTGTATCACACTAAAGATCGTTTATTACCTGCGTGGATTCAAAAGGGATTTGGTTCACACCCCTGCTCCATAAACTAGCGCATTGTACATTAACCTATTCGAACAGGACAATATACATAAATAGAACTTCGGCTTCCCAAATGATGGTATTCATCAGACCACGTCTTAAACGTGGTGTTGGGCTAGAAAACGCTGAGATAAATGATAAAACGACTTAAGTCGCTTTGGAAATGATGACCATTGGGAATAGATTAAGCGTTATGCAATCTCCGTAACATGCGTAACTCAATTAACTTCAGAATTCCCGTTAAATAATAGTTCTGCTCTTTGGCAGAAGAAGACAGTATGGTATTTGTGATGTTTGAGAGACTTTCCAAAAATCAAGAAATTAAGATGACGAGTAAGAAACTCAGGAAACTCTTATATTTTTTAAAGACAGTGATTACTAGCGTTTTTATAATTACCATCACATCCAGATTTCCTAACAAACAAGTACTGAGTGAGCAATGAATAATGACTATTCGCTTTACAATATGATCTTTCCGCAAGTAACGTGAAGAGGTACATCAACCTCCTAGACGAAGCAACAAGAGAGATACGGAACTTTTATTGCCCTGGGCGAACAGTCATTGAGCTTTAGTGACTTGGCAAAATGTGTAAAGGCTTCCCGCCACACCTACGCGCCGGCTACGCGGACTAGGCCAAGAGTGTCATAAATTACCCTTATCAGAAAACCGCAAATGGGGATCCTTGAGGCAGTTGTAGGTCGTAAAACCGGGTTTGGGCGGATATATTCCTCACAGCCCACGGCCGTACTCAAAGCAGCCGCTTCGGGTCCCAGCAGTCATTTCTCCTTAGACGGGCTTCTGGGGTGAGTTACGACAGTCTCGTATGGCGACAGGTTATGACGACAGGTATTGTCGGATCCTATTTCGCGTACGAAATGTGCAGTTCCTACACCCACATACATTTACCAACGTTTGTAGAATTTCGAAAGAAGTGGTAAGGAAACACTTCAACGTTTTTATGTGATCAGCATGTCAACTGTTCGCATCTTTTTTAACGATTAACAAATAGTTTTTCTAATCGGAGTACTTACTGCTTACTTCATCACATTTAGAAAGTCAGTGAAGAAACTTGCAGTGTCAGTCAGAGATTTTGAAATGGACTTCATCGCCGATCGTCGTAGCATTTGACTAGTTTGAGGATAACACATGACCGATGTCAGAGCTTGTCCCCAGTGATCGAATGAACCCTTTGAGAGACAGTCAAACACAGAGACGTGGATTAAATGTATTTGACTGTGACAGAATTGTCCGACAAAGGCGACGTTTTTTCGCCTGTACAAAACAGTGATCTTGTTTTATAACGTTACGAGCAACAATGTATTGTCATAAAAATATGTGATACAGCTGGGTTTTGTTCATGAAATGTACCACCTCTAAGGCTGCCTTGTTGAACCAAAATTATCAGAAAGTTTTCCTTCGTTGTAAGATAAACTCCCAACTGCAAAATAGTTCTCAATAATTCCCAGTGGATAATTCTCTCCTTCTCCACTTCCGCAGTTTGGCATGTAGCTGAAACGACGCGACCTCTACAGGTTCGTGGAGTATTGAATATGCAGTTCACTGGTTTGAAACAGCTGGAAGATTTCTGATTTTTCAATCGTGGTATTCGAGATTACCGACTAATAAGTGACTACTGGAGTGAAATAAATCGCTGTTTCAGTAATCTACTGCGATTAAAACAGTTACATGTTTTCAATTCAGTATGGACGCTCATACAAATCCTTTTAAGAAGATGTAAAAAAATGACGTAAAAATAGGAAATTTAAAACGAATAATAATAATTAGCCAGTAAATAGCACTAAAATTTGCGTGTGCAGGTTACAGAACAACACATACTTCTATTGTATCCGACAGTTTTATTCAAAGAACATACCAAAAATAACAAATGCTTCAGATAATAGTACAAACATTCATTATACAACATTTGGAATTAATTGAATGTTGTGCAGCTTTCCTTGATGACTTGGAAGCCAAACCTTGTCCATTAAAGATTCATTCAATCTTCAGATGACAGTTGTACCAAGACATGTTTTATTTTTCAAAACAAAGGGAAAATTTCGCTTGTTTTTGGAATATTTATCTGTAGGTAAGCCTTTTAAATTCTTCTCTTACACTTCCTCTACGTTTGTGGATGTTCAGTACATGTCAGTAACATTAATTTCACGAACGACTGAAATCACTAATAATGAAGTCACAAATACCGTTGGAGAGGCGGAGTTACTCGTGAGGCAAATTGGATGACATTGCTATTTTATGTATGTGACAACAAACTACAATGTAGTAAAAGTTTGCTGATTTCGTAGTGCGTTGGAAGACACAGCACACAAAGTTCTCGCCTCTAACAGTGATCAGATGTTTCGATATGATAACTGTTTAAGCATGGCTGAAGGAGCATTTGGGGTGATTTATATGAAGTAAGTGGTGTCAATGCCTACATGAACCAGATTTATTTTTGTCCTACAGCGTCATAAAGAGTTCGCTGTGCTGACGGATATATTATGAGCCTTTACTACGCAACGTGTGCATGCGCCTATGTGAGACTGTCTCGCAAACATTATCACTGTGTGGCTTAGAACATCGGGGAACACCCGTCTAGTCTACTTCTAACAAGTTGGTATCTTATCAACCAATCAAGAAGCACATTATTCTTACTTCCGCATCTTAACCAGATGTTTTGATCCGTCGGATTTCCAAAGCTTCGCCCCCTATAGAGCCGCAGGCAATCATAGGCACCGCCACTGCTTGCTCAGACTTTGTCCACCAACTCTGGTAACTCTAATGGTATTTCTTGGTTAAATCTGAAAAAAAAAAAACAAAGCGTAAGGCAATTTTGACAAAAACTGAAGGGAAAAAATGTGAATTGATAGAGAAAGATACACTGCACATTAACTATACACCAAGTTTGTACATAAAATTTTCACTTTATTTAACTGATGACAGATCGCCATTACCGTCGATAATGATATCATGATACATAGAAAAACAGAAAAAAATCACAAGTATTAAATTGCAAAGATAATCACATTCTTCTGAACAGGCGCATCTACACACATCAAAAAAACTTTTGCATCACCTCGGTTCCGATAGTTCCGGAACCTGTACAGAAATTTGGAACAGAGATCAACATAAACATCATTTTCGCCCTTATTATTGCTCATGAAAACCACACATTGCAATGTTGTGCCACCATACAGCGAGACCTTCAGAGGTGATGGTCCAGACTGCTGTACACACCGGTACCTCTAATATCCAGTAGCACGTCCTGTTGCATTGATGCATGCCTGTATTCGTCGTGGCATACTATCCACAAGTTCATCGAGGCACTGTTGGTCCGGATTGCCCCACTCCTCAACGGCGATTCAGCATAGATCCCTCAGAGTGGTTGGTGGTTCACGTCGTCCATAAACAGCTCTTTTCAATCTATCCTAGGCACGTTCGATACAAGATGTGCACGATGGGGGCGCGAATTGTCGTCCACGAAGACGAATGCCTCGCCAGTATGCTGCCGATATGGTTGCACTATTGCTCGGGGGATGGCATTCACGTATCGTACAGCCGTGACGGCGCCTTTCATGACCACCAGCGGCGTACGTCGGCCCCACACAATGCCACCCCAAAACAATAGGGAACCTCCACCTTGCTGCACTCGCTGGACAGTGTGTCTAAGGCGTTCAGTCTGACCGGGTTGGGTTGCCTCCAAACATGTCTCAGACGATTGTCTGCTTGAAGGCATATGCGATACTCATCGGTGAAGAGAACGTGATGCCAGTCCTGAGCGGTCCATTCGGCATGCTGTTGAGCCCATCTGTACCGCGCTGCATGGTGTCGTGGTTACAAAGATGGACCTCGCCATGGATGCCGGGAATGAATTTGCGCATCATGCAGCCTATTGCGCACAATTTGAGTCGAAACACGACGTCCCGTGGCTGCACGAAAAGCATTATTCAGCATGGTGACATGGCTGCCATGGTTCCTCCGAGCCATAATCTGTAAGTAGCGATCATCCACTGCAGTAGTAGACCTTGGGAGACCTGAGCGAGGCATGTCGTCAACAGTTCCTGTCTCTCTGTGTCTTCTCCATGTCCGAGCAACATGGCTTTGGTTCACTCCGAGGCGCCTGGACACTCCCCTTGTTGAGAGTCCTTCCTGGCTCGAAGTAACAATGCGGACGCGATCGAACCGCGGTATTGACCGTCTAGGCATGGTTGAACTACATACAACACGAACCGAGTACCTCCTTCCTGGTGGAATGACTGGAACTGATCGGTCGTCGGACCCCCTCCGTCTAATAGACGCTGCTCATGCAGGGTTGTTTACATCTTTGGGCGAATTTAGTGACATCTATGAACCGTCAAAGGAACTGTGTCTGTGATAAAATATCCACAGTCAACGTCTATCTTCAGGAGATCTGGGAACTGGGGGTGATGCAGAACTTTTTTTGGTGTGTGTATTAAATATCCTGGGTAGCTCTACGAACCATTGTAAAGTGGTTGGAGAGAATTCGCCAGATTCGGAAGTCTTGAATAGACGATGGGGTTCACCAATGCAGAAAATGCCGACATCTCATGATGTATGGAGAGTGTAGGAAGAATGCAATTCGTTCTTGTACAGTGTTCGCGGCGTGATATCCCAACAGGCTTCAACTTTCTTGGTATTTATTTATCATCCTCTTCAACCAGTTACGTGAAAGTGGTAGTGTAACTCGTAGACAACGTAACAGAAGGAAACAAGTGGCGACACGAAAATCGGAAATGAATGTTCTTGCTGCTTTTGCAGTTGATCCGCACGGTAGCTCCTGAGCAACCGCTCGAGGAAGTGGCATTAATCAGGCAAATGTCTTACGCATTCTACATCGACGTAGGTTCCCTCCCTATAACATCTCTCTCCATCAAGAGTAACATGGAAATGATTATGAGAATCGTGTCAACTTCAGTTGCCCAGACATGATACTTCTGGAATATTTCAGATGTATCATGTATCTTGTTTAGTGACGAAGTCACATTTACCAATCACAACCAGTTAAACTTCCGTAACATGCACTATTGGTCTGTTGGCAACCCCTGGTGCTCCGTCAGATGGAACGTCGGTGTCCATGAAGTGCGAATGTATGGCGTGGGACAGTGAACCATCAGCTCATTGACGGAGCACTGAAGAAGCACAAGTATCGTAGCCTCCTAACAGACCGTATGCCACGGATGCTAGAAATCGTTCCTCTGCAGCCTAGGAGGAACCTCTGGCACCAATATTATAGCTGTGCAGCCTATAGTGCACGAAGTACTACAATGTGTCTTTAAATTGTTCCCAACTCCTTGTACTGGACACATAAGACACATGTCCGATGTCAGAGCTTTTCCCCAGTGATCGAATGAACCCTTTGAGAGACAGTCAAACACAGACGTGGATTAAATGTATTTGACTGTGACAGAATTGTCCGACAAGGCGACATTTTTTCGCCTGGACAAAACAGTGATCTTGTTTTATAACGATACGAGCAACAATGTATTGTTATAAAAATATGTGATACAGTTAGATTTGTTCATGAAATTTACCATCTCAAAAGCTGCCCTGTTGAACCAAAATTATTAGTTCCCCGGATTTGATGCTTGTAGACTGTTTCCCCGGGGAAAGCTGAAATACGCTGTCTACAAGGACATACTTTTTTTTTTTGGTCATCAGTCTACTGACTGGTTTGATGCGACCCGCCATGAATTCCTTTCCTGTGCTAACCTCTTCATCTCAGAGTAGCACTTGCAACCTACGTCCTCAATTATTTGCTTGACGTATTCCAATCTCTGTCTTCCTCTACAGTTTTTGCCCTATACAGCTCCCTCTAGTACCATGGAAGTCATTCCCTCATGTCTTAGCAGATGTCCTATCATCCTGTCCCTTCGCCTTATCAGTGTTTTCCACATATTCCTTTCCTCTCCGATTCTGCGTAGAACCTCCTCATTCCTTATCTTATCAGTCCACCTAATTTTCAACATTCGTCTGTAGCACCACATCACAAATACTTCGATTCTCTTCTGTTCTGGTTTTCCCACAGTCCATGTTTCACTACCATACAATGCTGTACTCCAGACGTACATCCTCAGAAATTTCTTCCTCAAATTAAGGCCGGTATTTGATATTAGTAGACTTCTCTTGGCCAGAAATGCCTTTTTTGCCATAGCGAGTCTGCTTTTGATGTGCTCCTTGCTCCGTCCGTCATTGGTTATTTTACTGCCTAGGTAGCAGAATTCCTTAACTTCATTGACTTCGTGACCATCAATCCCGATGTTAAGTTTCTCGCTGTTCTCATTTCTACTACTTCTCATTACCTTCGTCTTTCTCCGATTTACTCTCAAACCATACTGGGTACTCATTAGACTGTTCATGCCGTTCAGCAGATCATTTAATTCTTCTTCACTTTCACTCAGGATACCAATGTCATCAGCGAATCGTATCATTGATATCCTTTCACCTTGTATTTTAATTCCACTCCTAAACCTTTCTTTTATTTCCATCATTGCTTCCTCGATGTACAGATTGAAGAGTAGGGGCGAAAGGCTACAGCCTTGTCTTACACCCTCCCTATACGAGCACTTCGTTCTTGATCGTCCACTCTTATTATTCCCTCTTGGTTGTTGCACATATTGTATATGACCCGTCTCTCCCTATAGCTTACCCCTACTTTTTTCAGAATCTCGAACAGCTTGCACCATTTTATATTGTCGAACGCTTTTTCCAGGTCGACAAATCCTATGAAAGTGTCTTGATTTTTCTTTAGCCTTGCTTCCATTATTAGCCGTAACGTCAGAATTGCCTCTCTCGTCCCTTTACTTTTCCTAAAGCCAAACATCGTCACCTAGCGCATTCTCAATTTTCTTTTCCATTCTTCTGTATATTATTCTTGTAAGCAGCTTCGATGTGTGAGCTGTTAAGCTGATTGTGCGATAATTCTCGCACTTGTCAGCTCTTGCCGTCTTCGGAATTGTGTGGATGATGCTTTTCCGAAAGTCAGATGGTATGTCGCCAGACTCATATATTCTACACACCCACGCGAGTAGTCGTTTTGTTGCCACTTCCCCCAATAATTTTAGAAATTCTGATGGAATGTTATCTATCCCTTCTGCCTTATTTGACCGTAAGTCCTCTAAAGCTCTTTTAAATTCCGATTCTAATACTGGATCCCCTATCTCTTCTAAATCGACTCCTGTTTCTTCTTCTATCACATCAGACAAATCTTCACCCTCATAGAGGCTTTCAATGTATTCTTTCCACCTATCTGCTCTCTCCTCTGCGTTTAACAGTGGAATTCCCGTTGCACTCTTAATGTTACCGCCGTTGCTTTTAATGTCACCAAAGGTTGTTTTGACTTTCCTGTGTGCTGAGTCTGTCCTTCCGACAATCATATCTTTTTCGATGTCTTCACATACTAGCTGCACCCAATTACATCCAGCGAAGTATTACTGCAGCCTGCTCGGACATCTCTGCTGAAATGCTACCGAGTGTGCAGCAGTCGTTCCATATCAGACTGGAAGTGAGTACTGCCGCTGCCGGTGATAATTTTGAACACAACCTGTAGTGATCAGACTATGTCGTTACTTGTCAGAATCCACATATTAGTGTATGCAAGTTCTTCGCTGTGTGCTACCACAGGTATTGCACTAGCTTCCGTATAGAATCTTCTGAAAATACGATATCTCGTAAACGACTCGCACTAAAAACCTGCAACGAACACCACTGACATTCTAATTTACCTTACCTTCAGTTCGTTAAAGTCAATTGGCATTGTTACATTTTAAAAAAGTGTATGTTACCAAAAAAAAAATACACTTTCTAAGTATTACATACACGCCCGTGATACCAATCCATTCTGCGAAAACCACACATCAATAGCACCTTCCATGTATGCAGTGTTTGCAGTGCAAATTTTAGGTGATTCACCCTGTATATGACATGAACTTAAAGGTTAAGTAGGATCAGTGAACATGTAATGTTCGATTTCTGTACTACATGTACAAGTAACAAAATTCTGGCGATCCCACAGAAACATAATAAAACTGTCTCAGTGATTTCAAAGGCAACGTATTTAATTTTCTTCTTATTGATAGTATACTGTTTGAGAGAAGTGCACTGTGAACGGCAGTCACAACGCTCTACAGGCAGTGAGTGATACGCGTGGTGTGCGACAAAAGTAATGAGATTGACAACACTGCGAGAAATCTGGCAACACTGTGTTGTTCTACTTCTGTTGACCCGTGTGTTCATCAAGTCCAGACGCTCAGTCCGAGTTTCAACTCGGTACAGCCATCACGTGATTTTTGAGAGCGCCATCAGTGAAGTTGTATTTTTGTTGTGTGTTACGAAAATCGAACAACGGAATTTAGAGCAACGTTACGTCATCAAATTTTGTGTTCAAAATGGTTCAAATGGCTCTGAGCACTATGGGACTTAACTGCTGTGGTCATCAGTCCCCTAGAACTTAGAACTACTTAAACCTAACTAACCTAAGGACATCACACACATCCATGCCCGAGGCAGGATTCGAACCTGCGACCGTAGCGGTCACCCGGTTCCAGACTGTAGCGCCTAGAACCGCACGGCCACTCCGGCCGGCAAATTTTGTGTTAAACTTGGGAGATCCGCAAGTGTGACTTTCGGGGGAAGTTGAAACAGGCGTATGGGGAACATTCCATAACAAGAGTACAAGTTTTTTGCTCGCACAAATCATTTTTGGAAGGCCAAGAATACGTTGAAAATGGACCTCGCTCAGGGAGACCAAAAACCCACGGAAACGTCGAATATGTGCGTGCTCTTGTGAGATCAGACCGACGTTTAAAAATACATCTACATCTATATGGATACTCCGCAAGCCAGCGTACGGTGCATGGCGGAGAGTACACTGTACCACTACTAATCTTTTCTTTTCCTCTTCCACTCGCAAATAGAGCGAGGGAAACACGACAATGTATATCCCTCCTTATAAAGCCATAATTTCTCGAATTTTATCATGGTCCTAAGGCACAATGTATGTTGGCGACAGTGGAATCTTTCGGTTGTCAGCTTCAGATACCGGTTCTCTAAATTTTCTCAGTAGTGTTTCTCGAAAAGAACACCGCCTTCCCTCTAAGGATTCCTATTTGAGTTCCCGAAGGATCTTCGTAACACGTGTTGTTCGAACCTACCAGAGGCAACTCTAGCAACCCGCCTCTGAATTTCTTCGATGTCTTCCTTCAATCCGACCTAGTACGGCTTCCAAACACCCGAGCAGTACTGAAGAACACCTCGCACCAGCGACCTATATGCGGTCTCCTTTACATGTGAAACCCTCTTTCCTAAAATTCTCCCACTAACCCGAAGTCGACCATTCTCCTTCCCTACCACAGTTCTCATCCATTTGCACCGCTACGCTCAGATATTTAAACGACTTGACTACGCCAAGCAGGACACTAATAATATCGTACCAAAATATTACAGGCTTGTTCTTCCTATTCATACACACTAACTAACATTTTTCCACATTTAGAGCTAGCTGCCATTCACCACACCAACTAGAAATTATCTGTTATTCATCTTATATGTTACTACAGTCACTTAGTTTCGAAACCTTCCCGTACACCACAGCATAATCAGCAAACAACCGCAGATTGCTGCCCACCTTCTCCGCCAAACATTTATGTATATGGAGAACAACAGTGATCCTACAGCACTTTCCTGGGGCACTACTGAAGATACCCTAGTCTGTGATGAACACTCGCCGTCTAGGACAACATACTGGGTTCTATTACTTAGCCGACCGGTGTAGCCGAGCGGTTCTAGGTGCTTCAGTCCGGAACCGCGCGACCGCTACGGTCGCAGGTTCGAATCCTGCCTCAGGTATGGATGTGTGTGATGTCCTTCGGTTAGTTAGGTTATGTAGTTCTAAGGGACTGATGACCTCAGATGTTAACTTTTCCATACGCTCGAACCTTCGTTAATAGCCTGCAATGGGCACAGTGTCAAATGTTTTCCGGAAACCTATAAATTTGGAATCTGTCCTTTGCCTTTCATACATAATTCGAAGCATATCATGTGAGAAAAGTGCAAGCTGAGTTTCGCACGAGCAATGATTTCTCAAACCGTCCTGATTCTCTTGGGCATAAACTTCTCAGTCTCAAGAAATTTTGTTGTATTCGAACTAAGAATACGTTCAAGGATTATGCAACAAAACAAAGTTAAGGAAATTGGTCTGTAATTTTTTTGGTCCGTTCTTTTACCTTTCTTATAGCCTACACTGAAGTCATCTGTTTTGTATCCCGCCTGGAAGGCGGCGCGTGGGTCTTCCACGGCACATCAAATTTTAACCGAAGTTTCCCACATGAGAAAGGTTCGTGCGAAAATGGTGCCGGGAAATCTCACAACCAATCAGTGACAGTCGAAGAAACGTGTACGTTGATCTCAATGGGTGGATTGCCAGTGACCATGAGTGGTTCACTCGTGCGGTCACAGGCGATGAATTCTGGATAAACAACACTTATTTGCTTCTTGGACGGCATCGGCGTCGTGCTTAAAGAATGTGTTCCTCCAGGACAAACAGTCAAGCAAATGTTTTAACCCTTTCGTGAGCCGTGGGAAACATGGTTCTCACTACAATGAACTCGCTCCTAGTCCCGTAGGATTCACAGTTCCCACCTCTGTACGGTGCTACCACCTAGTGAACAGTTCCCGCCGTTTTTGCTGTACCTTCGCGCAGAGGTATTGTATAGCTGAGTGTTACTCTGTAGAGGAGCCTTTCAGTGCTGTTTGCGTGACATTTTGTGATTTTGTCCTCAAAACTATAATATAAGGTAAATACTATTGATTTACCCAAATTTATGAAGGAAAACGTAAAATTTGAACGAGGAGAATTCCAGTTTGAAACAAAAGGAGCCATTTCTGCAGTAAAATGGATGGATAGCCGTCCAGTCACTTTCCTGTCACCAATTCATGACCCATGAGAAACAGCAACAGTGAAAAGGAAAAACAAGGATGGTACTAGTACACTATACAGAGATTTCTTGTCCTGAAGATGTGGCAGAATACAACAAAATAATGGGTGGTGTCGATAAGTTTGATCAATTACGAGAAAGGTATGCTATTGGCAGACGTTCTGTAAAATGGTGGCACAGAATATTTTATTTCCTGGTGGACGTTGCTGCAGTGAACAGTTTTATCCTGTGGAAAATAAGTAAAAGAGAAAGTGGACAGCATGATCAGCTCACATACAGGATCCATCTAGCCAGACAATTGATCGCTGGCTTCTCATCCCAAAAAAGGTGTGGACAAAAACCTGTCTTTCTGGAAAAAAGGGGTAAAGTACCTGAAGATTTTCGTCATGTGGCTGTAGGGGAGCATCAACGCATTTTAGGAGAAACCTACTGGACGTGCCGTCATTGTAGTACTAATGCTGCGGAAAAGAGCACTCGCTGTGTTGATACATATTGTCAAATACCACTTTGCATAGACCCATGTTTCAGAAAATTTCATGGCAAGTAATTGTGAACAATCATTGTAACAAGAGAAGTAAATTTAGCAAATAAATATGACATATACCGAAAAATTTGTTTTTGTCATTTAACTCCAAGGAAGGGCAGTGGGAAGAATACTTCCCATCTTGTTGTGTGACCTCACTTTCACAGTTGGAGCAAATTTGATATTCTGTATGATAAATATACCTATCTGTTAACTACTATCTGCTCTCCATTCACTAAAAAAAACTGCTCAGTAATTTTGCCCACAAAAGGGTTAAAGGTTCGGGAAAAGAATGAATCACGTGAGACCGGACATTGCACATAAGTGGATGCTGCATCATGACAAGGCCCCATGTCGCACCGGTCACTTCCATCACGGAATTTTCGATCTCTAAAGGCATTCCTGTTGGTCCACAGCCCTCCTCCCCCCTTAACCCCTCCGGTCCGCAGCTCGTGGTCGTGCGGTAGCGTTCTCGCTTCCCGGGTTCGATTCCCTGCGGGGTCAGGGATTTTCTCTGCCTCGTGATGACTGGGTGTTGTGTGTTGTCCTTAGGTTAGTTAGGTTTAAGTAGTTCTAAGTTGTAAGGGACTGATGACCATAGATGTTAAGTCCCATAGTGCTCAGAACCATTTTTGAACCTTAACCCCTCCCTATTCGCTGATCTGAGTTCTTGTGACTTTTTTCTTTTCCAGAAATTGAAAAAATGTCTTAAAATGTCGCCATTTTGGTATTGTGAAGAGCATCCAAAAGAATGTGGCCGATGTGGTCCATCTGAAGCCTTTCAGTGCTGCTTCTAAGACTGGGAACAACGAGTCCACCGGTGTACAGCTGCCGAAGGGAAATAACTTGAAGGGGACAATACTGTTGTTTGAAAAAAAAAATAAAAACTACGGCAGATTAAATATCAGTCTCATCACTTTCCTCACACAGCCCGTATTCTTTGCCGCAGTGGAGGCGAGGGGGCGAGATGCGGTCAGCGCTCGCATAGGTGCGCGTTTTCGTTCGCTGTTAAGGACCTGTCACAGTACGCCAGCGAGAACAGACGTGATTATTTGCGCTTACATTCGAGCGAGCATACAATGGACAAGTTTCTCAAAAGATATGTGCAGCCCTGCAAGTTTGGTTCAGGTGGCAGTGGCGGAAGCGAATCAGAATCGAATAGAAATAGACTTTATAACGACATTCATTCGAAGTATGGTTTAACTGACATGGAAAATGAACCCAAATGTGTAATTTGCGACGGAGTATTGTCACTTAGTATAAAATCATCAAAGCTTATGCGTCACTTCTCAACTAAACATACCAGGGGAGCTGACAAACAGTTGGACTTTTTCGAAAGGAAACTCAAAACGCTTACCAGCAGCAAACTACACTCATGCTCATAAATTAAGAATAATGCTGATACATGGTGAAATATCGCTCTGGTGGGCGGTTTGCGGGTTTAAATCACCTCAGGGTATGACCATGCCGTGCATTTGACCTGCGGTCGTCGCACGGTGGCGCTGGCAGCAGTCCGCATACATAGAGGTGTGTTGGTGCATGTTAGAATACGGTGCAGCGAGTAAGTGTGCAGACGTTTTCAGATGTGCTAATGGTGACTGTCTGTTGAAAAGGGCTCAAAGAACACATATTGATGACGTTATGGGGGGTAGAATACTAGGGCGACTGGAGGCTGGTGAAACACAGCAGATCACAGCAGGGCCCTCCGAGTACCACAGAGTGTGATCTCAAGATGGCAACGATTCCAGCAGACAGGAAACCTGTCCAGGCCCTACAGCACGGGACGTCCACAGTGTACAACACCACAATAAGACCGATATCTCACCATAAGTGCCCGCAGACGGCCACGGAGTACTGCAGGTAGCCTTGCTCGGGACCTTACCACAACCACTGGAACAGTTGTGTCCAGACACACAGTCTACAGACGACTGAACAGACATGGTTTATTCTCCCGGAGACCTGGAAGTAGCATTCTACTGACCCCTGGTCATAGGAGAGCCCGAAAAGCCTGGTGTCAAGAACACAGTACATGATCATTGGAACAGTCGTCAGAGGCTATGTTCACAGACGAGTCCAGGTATAGTCCGGGTTTTCATCTGGCGTGAACCAGGAACCAGGTATCAACCCTTTAATGTCCTTGAAAGGGACTTGTATGGAGGTCACGGTGTGTTGGTTTTGGGTGGGAAACCCCATCGAGCACGTCTCGGATGCTCTCGGTCGACGTATCGCTGCATTTCTTCACACCCCTACTACACTTTAGGAGCTCCGACAGGCACTGGTGCAAGAATGGAAGGCCATACCCCAGCAGCTGCTCGACCACCTGATCCAGAGTATGCCAACCCGTTGTATGGCCTGTGTACGTGTGCATGGTGATCATATCCCATATTGATGTTTGGGTACATGCGCAGGAAACAATGCCGATCTGTGGTACATGTGTTTCGGGACGGTTTTCTCAACTTATTACCAATACTGTGGACTTATAGATCTGTGTCGTGTGTGTTCCCTATGTGCCTATGCTACTAGCGCCAGTTTTCTGTAGTGCCACGCTGTGTGGCACCACGTTCTGCAATTATCCTTAATTTATGAGCATAAGTGTACTACGTTTCACGTAATAAAATAGTATTGATATTTATTAATTGAAAACAATATTATATAACTGATTATTTATTTGTTTTTTTCTGATTTAACAATATTTTTATCTGATTTTAGGTATTCTTGTCAACGAGAAATTGTTACTAGCTAGCTAGCGAGTGGCATACCGAGTCGCTAAAACAGGGAAGCCGCATACAGATGCCTAGAATCTTATTTCGCCAGCAGCCCTGGAAATTGTTGGGTTATGTGGCGTAAAAAGAAATCAAACAAGCTAAAAATCATACCAGTTTCTACTAATACCACTGTACGCGGAATAAACGATACGGTCTGTGACATTCGAGGACAATTATTCGAAAAATTAAAGAAGAGCCCACATTTTGCTTTGTAGTTTTATGAATCTAGTGGTGTTTCGGAAGCAGATGAAAGAATCATAGAAGACATTTTATTCTGCAGAGCATCTCCTCCGAACACTAATGGCCAGAGTATGTAAAACACGTTCATGGAAAGCACTCATAACTACGATACTGATTGGACAAAATGTATCACCATTTGTAGTAATAGTACTAAAGCTATGACTGACAAAGAAATGGGCTCGTTGCGAAATTAAAATCAATAATGCCAAATGTTTCTTGGACACAGCGCTTTCTTTACCGACAAACTCTGGCAGCCACGGTTTTACCTCCTGCTTTAAATGATGAGCTTAAAGAGGTGTTCGAAGTTGCAAATTCTATTACAGGTAGTGTCGACTGTTAAGAACTATTTATGAAGACATGGATTGGCCCCATTAAAATCTCCTTTATCATGCTGAGGTCATGTAGCTTTCCAAAGGAAAGATGCTTACACGAGACCTGGAACTAAAAGCTGAACTGTTGATGTTTTTGCAAGAGTCTAATGTGAATAATTTTTGTAACCCTGTTTGGCTATTAACATTAAAATTCGTCCTTCATCTTTTGAACCATCTCAATATTTTGGACAAAAACTTCCAAGGGAGAGAGGGAAACATTGTACCTGCCAAGGATAAAATCAAAAGATTCCTCGCAAAATTTCTTTTGTAGTCAACGTTTTTACAAAAGATAACGTTTGACTCTTTACCTTGCTTTCAGATTATTGCTGACGAAATTGCAGTGGACCAGTTAGGTTCAAATGGTTCAAATGGCTCTGAGCACTATGGGACTCAACTGCTGAGGTCATTAGTCCCCTAGAACTTAGAACTAGTTAAACCTAACTAACCTAAGGACATCACAAACACCCATGCCCGAAGCAGGATTCGAACCTGCGACCGTAGCGGTCTTGCGGTTCCAGACTGCAGCGCCTTTAACCGCACGGCCACTTCGGCCGGCGGACCAGTTAGTGGCAGTAAGTTTCACATTCTTTGCATGATAAAGAGCTTGCATAATTTAGAAGAGAAACTATTATAGGAAATGATTTGGTTGATAGCGTCTGAAACATAGAACCACGATTCAACAAATCATTAATAATTAAACAGACGCAGCCTTCTAATTGAAACTGAATTTTATTGTAGTGTATGCTCTACAACCTCTGCTTACTTTTTTATGGCTAAGTGGCACCCGTGACAGAAACAAATGGCAATGAGATAACAGAAGCTGCACGGAAAGAAACCGCGTAATGTCTACATCGGTGTTATTATTACAACGAACAAAGTACTTCTGTAAGGAGTGATTTGCAAAACAAGCAATATGCAACGTAGTTTTGTAAAAGACTGAATCACTTAATGAGCAATGTTTCGCATAGCGAGTCTGTTCGGTGTCACTTTTTTTAGTCTTCGGTACCATTTAAAAATCCACCTTCTGACCTAGACAGAACCTCTTCAGATGTTATGATTGGGCGGTAAGTCACTTTCAATTCTTTGACGTTGCGCCTAGAAGCTCCGAGAGATGACAGTGCCACCGGCAGTGTAGTTTTCAGCTTACTGTTAGCGAATCCTCGCTCAGAAATTGTTGTCTCCGGTATCTCCATTCCGATCTGCTCGACGATGTCCAAAGTTCTCCTGACGATGCTCCAACCTCTCCAAAGTTCAAAAACTCTTGTTAATTCGTGGCCTTGAAATACCGTTTATGGATTCCATTTCAGATTCATCGTCGTTAACCAACACGAATTCAGTATAGGTTCCCATTAACCAGTACATAGAGTGAGATGTTTCATTCAACTAAACATCTTCTGTGTTTACCACACATTTTGAAATGTAGGCAAAAAACTAATGTCTCTAGACAACTTTCTTGTAAAGAAAATGATGTACATTATTATCCGTTATATTACCATTTTATAAATTGTTTTAGTACTTTTTCGGAATGGAAGGAATTATCCTATTTTCGCGTTAATTCCTACAGAAAAGCATGTTTCGCATGACGAGTGTTTCGCATTGCAGGGTATATACTCTTTAAGTAAGGTCCCGCTGTAGAGTCAATTTGTGAAAAAGTAGACCTATTTTCCGAATTTCTCAGAGTTATTTATTGGGTATCGTTCGGTTTGCTATCGTTCAGTTCCTGAGAACAGTCTTCAGGTTTTCCGTTTATTGATCGTTACACGATGTATTTATTATAAAACATACTATGTTCTATTCAATTCAGAATTAATGTTAAACAAGGATTTGCATAATTTTAATAAAAATTAAATTTCACTATACTTCGGCCTGAGTTTTCGTGGAACCTCTAGTATTCTGACATGCACTGGGTTGTTTCATTTACTTTCATCCAGTTTCAGAAGAAAGACAACATTCCTTTTTAACTAATTGCGATAATATTTTCTATACTTTACTACAAGTTATTGTGCTACTTTTTCAGAAGACTTCTCAACTCTTTTATTAAGCACTATCAAAATAACAATGATTAATTTCACGCAATCACTATTAACAACACGACAGAAATGAGAAATAAACCTGCCGACAAACGACGAAGATTTCTTAGGAATTACGATCAAGCCAAAGAGGTACGAAACTACAGAGTGTGTGAATTAAAATCTGAGGTCAGCCATGCGTCCCAGATCCGCTCGGTAGAAACTGGTGTACTCGTACTTCATAACTTCTTTCGCTGCTACCAGTCCTAGAGATCTACTGTTTGGGTCGAAGCACATTTACAGAAATGCATTCTACTAACCGTGGTGAACTGTGTTTTTGTCGTTGCAGCCACTTTGTATCACATTACTGCGTGAGAATCTTTTAAATTCGCTTTCACGAATTGTGCTAATTCCGTGTGGTATTGTTACCACAGCAGATGATAGGCACGAAAAATAAGTTGTCAGTACTGCACAAGACGCTGTCCCCGGGCTGTCGTTCCCACCAGGAAGTTAATGTGTTCCTTTCCCCTCTTCCTACAAACCTCTCATAGATGAACTTCTGAATAGAGTCTGTAGTTACCCTCGCCACCTAATTTCGTTCCGCAAACGTAGGAAAAGTTCGATAGACATCGCGTCACTTCTCATCAATGTCAAGTCCTTACGTATTTGAAGAGTTCAACAGGCTCAAATTAAATTTATGTTCATTACTACAGATAAGTACCATATCCGACCGCAAACGACTTTACGATGTGCTTTCCCAAAACCTCGTTACCTCCGTGTGACATTTGTGTCATAGCAGATGACTGTCACGGAACATACGTTGCCGACCCCCCCCCCCCCCCCCCCTCTGACCACGGTGGTTGCGACCAACAGATTGGAAAAACTAAACTGTTGTATGATACTTGTCAAGTGTCACAATGTTCTTCCTAATGTTACAATGTCCTTTCCAAATGTCAAAGTGTGCAATAATACGTAAAAAATATATATATATATATATATAACATTTATGTCAAGTGCCACAATGTCACTTTCCACACACACGTATCTGTCAAATTTCTCCCTAAAATATGGTTGTGAACTCTAAAGTATGTACACCAGCTCAATGCCTACATAGTTACAAAAAACATGCTAAACAAACAGTTGACATTTCAGCTTAGGTTTAAATGTGCTATGTAGTGAAAAGAACCTGACTAGACTTGTAACAGCATAAAACACATGTTGTTCAAAATACTATGCTAAGTAGGCATTCACACAAACAGACTGAATTACTGCCAGCTATTGGAAGAATGCAATTAATTCCGATTTGAGGCCGACTCTTGGAGTAAGGCACAACACACCCATAAACTATATATTTCCACATTTACATTGTTCCATTATGCTTCCTAATTACTGCGATATTATCCCTACGTCAAAAATAGGTGAATGGTGTTGGTATTTAAATGTGAGGTATATTACTGGTTGTCCATAGAATATACTGACATCCTCTATGTTCCTTATTGAGTTTTCAGTGATTCTTCACATTAGGAAGTAACTTTTAGCGGGACGGGGCCAAGCATCTTTACTATAAGATAAAATTATCATGGAGTTGTTAAATTGTTTTCATGACTCTGAAAGCAAAGAAACCCTCGTTTTTTACCTATATGAACGTGCATTACTACTGTTCATTACGCTATTTCGTATAAGTGTCATGTAGTTTCCTTTACATAACAACAGAAGATGAAAATGATCTGAACCGCAAGGTGAAGGTAATGCCGTAAAAGCAAATGTCACCTACTTGGGAGAACTGTATTCCTTTCATTACTTCTGTAATATATGTAAAGCGGATGTGGAAGGCAGATGTGGAAGTATTGTACACAAAGTTTTGATGTTGTGTACACACATAAATTGTGTGAGCTTTCCCCAGGGCTGTAAAAACTTGCCCTGCGACTGTAACAACTGGCCTTGCATCTGTAGCAACACGCACCTCGCCTGTAACAACTTGCTCCACGACGGTAACGGTAACAACTTAGCTACTTGCCCCACAGCTCTACTTCACCTGCGACTGTAATAACTTATCTCAAAAAGATGCAACCTTTATTTATGTGGAAAGAAGTTACAAATTTAGAGTTCTGCCTTTTGGTCCAAACATCGCTTGGGTGTTTCCATGACAGCAACTGATTCTGTTTTAGGACCAGAAATACTAGATCAAGTAACGCTCTTCGTGGATAATCTAGGACGTGGACTGGTCATATAGAATTAATTAACAAGGTATTGTGTAAGTTTTTAGAGTCTGGTGTCACTGTCAACTTAAAAAATTTAAAGTTGTCCTTCAACAGAACAAGTTTCATGCTTATTTCGTAACACCTCATGGAATATTACGTGACAAGTCAGCTTCTCCTCATACAAGGAACGATTGAAGGATTTATCGGTCGTGTTTACTTTTATTGATGATTTGTGCCAGATAAAATGGTTAATTCTGAAGCTCTGTTGTACCTATTACGAAATAATGTTCAGCGGCATGGGTCTATATGGTTGGCTCTGAGCACTATGGGACTTAACATCTATGATCATCAGTCCCCTAGAACTTAGAACTACTTAAACCGAACTAACCTAAGGACATCACACACATCCACGCCCCAGGCAGGATTCGAACCTGCGACCGTAGCAGCCGCGCGGCTCCGGACTGAGCGCCTAGAACCGCTAGACCACCGCGGCCGGCGCATGGGTCTAGAGATTTATAAAGAGATTTTGAGAACAATAAATACACTACTGGCCATTAAAATTGCTACACGAAGAAGAAATGTAGATGATGCATTGGAAAAATATATTATGCTAGAACTGGCATGTGATTACATTTTCACGCAATTTGGGTGCATAGATCCTGAGAAATCAGTACCCAGAACAACCACCTCTGGCCGTAATGACGGCCTTGATACGCCTGGGCATTGAGTCAAACAGAGCTTGGATGGCGTGTACAGGTACAGCTGCACATGCAGCTTCAACACGATACCACAGTTAATCAAGAGTAGAGACAGGCGTATTGTGACGAGCCAGTTGCTCGGCCACCATTGATCAGACGTTTTCAGTTGGTGAGAGATCTGCAGAATGTGCTGGCCAGGGCAGCAGTCGAACATTTTCTGTATCCAGAAATGCCCGTACAGGACCTGCAACATGCGGTCGTGCATTATCCTGCTGAAATGTAGGGGTTTGCACGGATCGAATGAAGGGTAGAGCCACGGGTCGTAACACATCTGAAATGTAACGTCCACTGTTCAAACTGTCGTCAATGCGAACAAGAGGTGACGGAGACGTGTAACCAATGGCACCCCATACCATCACGCCGGGTGATACGCCAGGATGGTGATGATGAATACACGCTTCCAATGTGCGTTCACCGCGATGTCGCCAAACACGGATGTGACCATCATGATGCTGTAAACAGAACCTGTATTCATCCGAAAAAATTACGTTTTGCCATTCGTGCACCCAGGTTCGTCGTTGAGTACACCATCGCAGGCGCTCCTGTCTGTGATGCAGCGTCAAGGGTAACCGCACCCATGGTCTCTGAGCTGATAGTCCATGCTGCTGCAAATGTCGTCGAACTGTTCGTGCAGATGGTTGTTGTCTTGCAAACGTCCCCATCTGTTGACTCAGGGATCGAGACGTGGCTGCACGACCCGTTACAGCCATGCGAATGAGATGCCTGTAATCTCGACTGCTAGTGATACGAGGCCGTTGGGATCCAGCACGGCGTTTCGTTTTACCCTCCTGAACCCACCGATTCCATATTCTGCTAACAGTCATTGGATCTCGAGCAACGCGAGCAGCAGTGTCGCGATTCGATAAACCGCAATCGCGATAGGCTACAATCCGACCTTTATCAAAGTCGGAAACGTGATGGTACGCATTTCTCCTCCTTACACGAGGCATCACAACAACGTTTCACCAGGCAACGCCGGTCAAGTGCTGTTTGTGTATGAGAAATCGGTTTGAAACCTTTCCTCATGTCAGCACGTTGTAGGTGTCGCCACCGGCGCCAACCTTTTGTGAATGCTCTGAAAAGCTAATCATTTGTCTATCACAGCATCTTCTTCCTGCCGGTTAAATTTCGCGTCTGTAGCACGTCATCTTCGTGGTGTAGCAATTTTAATGGCCAGTAGTGTATGTATTAGTGAATTCACAACTGCTTTACCATTCTGACACGATAATTAGTTTTTGACTGATAACAGATGCGTCATCTTGGACTTGGCTCTTGCTTATTTCAAATGAGAGAAGTAAATTGGAAACCTACATTTTGTACCACTGCATTTGCAAGTAGGATCCCTTCTCAACGCGAAGGAGGATATTCAGCCACTGAGTTGGAAGCTTTAGCTTTAGAATGGGCATTCTGTATGTTTCATTACTATTTGGCAGGGACCCATACGACAGCATATTGCGACCATCATGCTCTGAGTTTCTTAATGATACGTAAACTTTTGCAATCACAGTTAGCTAGATGGGCTTTAGTTCTTCAAGAGTAAGACTTTGAGATGATCCACTTAAAAGGGAAAGATAGCATAATAGCGGATGCTCTCTCTAGTCTGCCTGAAGACTTGGACCAAACACATGAATTAAATGATCAGTTGACCAATCTAGGAGTGTTATTGATAAAAGATTAAACCCGCTGGAAATATTACTTACACTTTGGAGTAGTATGGCCAGGTTACAGAGCACTGTCTCTAGGTGACGTGTAGGTTAACAACAAGCAATACAAGAAACAAATCAAAAATTATCTGAGCATTATACCATTATCAGTGTCTTTCTGATCTACTGCAACAATCCACAGTCAGACCACTGGTCTGACTGTGAGGATAATTTAACATGGTAATCCACTATGCATAGGCTACACTGGTGTCATAAAATGTGCAAACAAAATAGGCCCATACTGCTACTTTCCTAACATATACAAGAAAGTGCAGACTTAGCTAAAACCTTGTCGTGTCTGTCAGAAGGCTAAGCCTCTGATCGTTGTTGCAAATGCGAATTATACACAATCGACTATTAGAACCCATCGCAACAGATGTTCAAATGTGTGTGAATTCCTAAGTGACCAAACTGCTGAGGTCATTGGTCCCTAGACTTAGACACTGCTTAAACTAACTTATGCTAAGAACAACACACACACTTATGCCCGAGGGAGGACTGCCCAAGGCACTGCAAAGGTTAAAAATATGATAGCAATTTTATGATTTACTTTCGTAATATGTTAAAGTATATGCTATCAAAAGTGCTACCAGTATCACTATAATTCGCAGGCTATTAGATGACCACATTTCCCACAGTGAGGAAACCAATGCCCTACTCAGACAGTGCCTCTAACTTTACCTGCTATCGTTTGCGATGTTGCTTAGAAAACCATGTGATCAGGCAAATTCCGGTAAAATAGTGCCACCAATTAAATACAGACAACTGAGTCATATTGCATCACGCGTATAGAAGTCAGATGTGAGCTGATAGATGCATACAAACAATGAGTCAAGATTCTAGCGTGACAGATGTGGGCTTCCAATCGAGCAGACCTGTTAGTTCCAAGTGATAATGGCTGTAGCCGAAAGGTGTCAGCGTTATACAGACTGGGAAATCCTAAGCAATAAAAAACAATGTGATTTAAAAATAAAACTTTATTTTTGTGAATATTATGTCTTTTATTAAGTACTGCTAATTTAATATGTTCACTTTTAGTGTGAATGAAAGTGCGAATGCAAGGTAATACTATAAGTGAACACTTTTACGTCTATTAAAGTTGTGTGTGAAATTATCATATGGAGTATATATTTACAATGAGAGTGAGTCATACCCTCAAGGGAAGTTTCGTAAAGCGATGTTAGCTAGTTTATGGTACTGAGAAACAAGAAACATTTCACGATAATTCTGTTATTTAAAGAGCGACTTATTTTGATATTTGTGGGTTTCTAAAGTTCTTCATTTTATAAACTACTCTGAAAAGACGTTGTGATTAGTTCATAGTAAATCACATGGGACAGTATGGGTTTATACCGATAGATCGTTAGCTATGATGTATATCATACAGTATTATGTAGGCTAAGGAATTCGTTTGCGAAGTCTACTTTACGTTTGGAGATCAGAATTTATCATGTTCGGACGCGTGTACTGGGAACTCTGAAAAGATGTAATACTTTTGTGGAATTAAAAGCTAAATTTGACCGTGGACAGCAGTAAAATTATCGCTAACGAGAGGAATAGGCAAACACGTGAAATTCCCAATAAACTGTGACTTTTGAATTAGCTAAAATCTGTGTGGCATATCAAACAAATCAGTACCGAGAACTAAATGTTGTTGGGATCGAGCTGTGGAATATTTGGACGAGCACTCTGTTACAGGGAACACGTTTTGTAATATTTCTGGCAAAATGTTCGGTTAATTACCATCCGCTGGCTATAATAAGTGACTGTGTTTGCGTGTGAATGTCAAAACTGTAACTTAAGATTAGCACGGACTTGGCGGTGTTTTGAACAAAAGGAATTGCAATATGTCGACTTTTTCGCTCAAAACTGTCTATCTTTTAGTAGCTCAGTTACTATGATATTACAAACTTGTTGCACGCTTTAGACACAATTAGCGTGACTGGGACCTTCAACAGCTTGCTCAGTCGAGCAACACCAGTTTGTTTTTAACAGGGAAAATGTGTGAGCTGCTGCAGAAGAAGAAATCGCCAAGAGGTTGGTGGACAATTCCCTGTAGGATGAACATAAAACCGCACTGTCACACAATGAGTTGGAAATATTTAATTTCAAAGCCCATTGTGCTTGGAAAGTGTGGTTCAACAGTCAAACTGTGGTCATCAGCAAGTGCTGCTTTGCCTATACATTTTATCAGTACAGCCATTATGCAGAAGATTCGTATTTGTATTAAATTAAAAAAAACAGCTACTTTACAACAGTAGTTATGTGTGGTTTGTACTCGAAATCTTGTATGTTTTTAGAAATAATACAATTTTATTTTGATGCAAAGTTTGAATTTTCGTTTATGATTTGAAATCTGTAGTTGTACTTGCATATTACGATGAAACCTCCAAGTGTTTTACATTCTACAGCTTTATTTTTTATGATAAATAATTTTATTTTGGTGAGAAACAATTCGATTTCAAGATGTCGGCCTTTCGTCTCATCCTTGTCCTACCATTGTCATTGACTGTTTTCATCTCCGTTTCGTTCCAACACAAACGACTTTGGTCGTGTAGTGATTAAAGTAACCAATGAAATTACACTGCAAATGCGGTATCGAAAATATGCAGTTTAAGTGTCACATTGGAAAAAAAAGACAAAACACCACCTTCCTTATCACCTAATATCTTTTATATTTCGGCTCTGTAGCATGTATGTGTGTGTGTGTGTGTGTGTGTGTGTGTGTGTGATAGAGAGAAAGAGAGAGAGAATTTGTTTCTATATTGTTTATTTTGATTAGATATTAGTATTATTTAGGTGCTGACTACAGGAATTACAGCCTGTAAACGTTTTAGAGTCCTTTCACGTCAGAGTTCTTGTTGGTAACTGTTGCAAAGTGCATGTTGCACATATGTCTAGTTGAAATGTAAAATAAAAACCAATTTTAGGCCGATAATAGCACATTATATTTTACAGTGTAAAACGTGATGCATTGTCTTTGTCCCCTCCCTCCTAAAGGGTGCTTACTAATAATATGAAAAATCACTGAAAAATTAAAAAGAAAAATTTTATGAACCACCAATAACGCAACTCAGATTGAAACGCCAACCTCCTGCAGGTATATTTTTGACTTGTAGGTACTATTGCAACACTTTATAGGCATCATAGAACAATTACGATGTGGAAATATTTTACTTGAAAGTGTGTTGTGCCTAATCGAAGAGTCGGCCTCAAACTGGAATTAATTGCATATTGCAATAGCTGGCAGTTATTCCAACTACCTATTTGTTTGTGTGTATGCCTGCTTAGCATAGTATTTTAACCAACATGTGTGTTCTACTGTTATAAGCCTAGTCTGGTTATTTTTACTACACAGCACATCTAGGCCTAACTTGAAGTGTCAACTGTCTATTTATCATGTTATCTGTAACTATTTAGGCATGGAAACAGAATTGGGGTACCTACTTTAGAATTCACAATCATATTTGGAAGTAATTTTACGGGTGTGTGTGTGTGTGTGTGTGTGTGTGTGTGTGTGTGAGTGTGTGTGTGTGTGTGTGTGTGTGTGTGTGTGGAAAACAACTATGTGGTACTTGATGTAAACATTGCATTTTTGTTACTGAGGTATTTTTACAGACATTTTAGTTGCTAGTTACTTAACTATTTATTTATTTAAGACGACCGGTTTCGGCAGGCTTTGCTGTCATCTTCAGGTTTGTAACAAAGTGAATATACATGGAATACGTCTCATAAGATTAGTTAAAACGTAATATTTGAGATAAAAACTTAAGTTTGATATTACAAAAAACGGAACTGGAACTCCACATTTACTTACCTTAAGAAAGGTTTTTATGAAATGTTCATTTTACTTGTACCTCACGCCAATTAGTCATGTGGATTAAAACCAGGACATTATGAGAGGTTTGTCATAACTAAAATATTTAAAAAGGTATATATTATCGCTTGCAGATGCTACATCACAAAAACACGATAGACACTAGCACATCTGTTGACATAAGCTGGACGTGGAGCTGATTATATATATATATATATATATATATATATATATATATATATATATATATATATATATATATATAGCCATTTGCACACGGTATTTTATGTTTTTTAATATTTTCGTTATGACAATCCATTTATAATGTGCTGATTTTTACTTTTATCCACATGAGAACGGGCTTGTTATGAGGTCCAATACAAAATGAATACGTTCCATAGCAAAAAAGACTTTTTAAGATGCGTAAATGTGCAGTTCCATTTCCGTTTTTTGTAACGTCAACTTATACTTTTATCTCAAATATTACGTTTAACTAATGTTGTCAGACATATTCCATATATATGCCCTTTGTTATAGAACTGAAGATGACAGCAAAGCCTGTCGAAACCGGTAGTCTTACATAAATAGGTATTTATACGATCAATTCTCTCGAGTATTTTTAGCAAGTAAAAGAGATCGCTCCTACGATCTTCTCAAAATGAGGAAGTTCAATCAGACATTTTAGATTTGAAAAAAACATTGTCACACTTGACATGCATCACAGAACAATTTGGATTGGAAAATATTAATTTGACTTCCTTTATGCCTAATAGCCTAAGGTGTGTGTGTGTGTGTGTGAGTTTCGATTACGTATTTTAGTTGTGTAAATACTGCAAAATAAAACTTTTACTTACTTTTTAGATAAACGAGTTAAGACATGGCGCAAAAGATTCAGATCATTCAGATACTTTTAAGCAGGACTTTGGTCCTATTGGGATGTCGTAATTATGCCCACTAAGATACTACGGTGTGACTGGCTGCATTAATACTGTACAGATATTGCCTGGAGAGAGGACAGGGAGGAGCGAAGGGGATGGGTGAAGGGGACAAGGAGGAACGTGGCATGTCACGTGATGATAATGACACCTTATATAAGTGGGGCACGTCTGTCCACGTGGAAAGTAAGGGTGGCGTAGCTGCTGTTATCTTGGATTTATGTATTTTCTATCATCGCCAGTAAGCGTAGTGCTGTGACAGCAGCAACGATTAGCGTCAGGAACTTGAAGTATGGCCAAGGAAGTAGGTAGTCATACTACGAACGGAATAGCCTGGTAATGGTATAAAACAGTCTCTGCCAGTGATTGTGTTTCAAATAAGGTGTTCTTAAGTGTAAATTACAAAATGATAAGTGGAAGGAATGTTGATTTAGATAGGTAAATGTAAGAAATGTACATCTTTACGTGGACTTAAATAAGTAGCTTATTTACATTGTCCAATATAACAATTGAATGACCCATAAGACAAGGTCGGACATCAGTGCAATGTCACACTCGTACGCACTATCGACGGATATGTAAATGATTAGCGAAGCAGTTTTTTGTGACAAGTAGAGGGGCCAACAGAATTCATGATGCGTTTTTCGTGTTTAGTGTTGTTATCAGGTCTTTTATGGTGTATAAAGGGCGTCACCAGTGTCAGTTGTAGAGTGGTCGCAATGTAGCTCACAGATATTCCTCGTACTGGTATCAGACAGACAGCGATATCAGCATCCAACAGCCTTTTAAAGGAGCCTCCTTCTGGGTCTCCATTTCGCCTTCTGGTTGAATCCTGGAATATCAGGATTCATGGAGCATACGGACGTTACAGTTACCCGATGATGGACTGTGTGAGAACGTGAGGGTGGGCTGCAAGTCAAGATTCTGGCCGATCTCGTCTGATCATCAGAAGTGAAGATCGCCATATTGTGCACCAAGCACATCGTTGTGCAAGAACTAAACTACAGATTTCCCCGTAGACGCTTAGAACTCGGTGGTCCTTAGAAATAGTACCCCCTTTCGTCCAGTTTAACATCGCGCTTATCAAAGAGTGCGGAACGGCATGAGGACGCAGAAGGCTATGCGTGCCCACAAGATATGTGGCCTGCAATTGAAAAAGTGTCATGATGATCGATAAAGACTCCAGATTAATCCCCCACTCGGATCGGGAGGGGACTGCCAAGGGGAAGATGATCATGAGAAAAACATGGAATAACCAACGCAGGAAAAACAAACGTTGTGCCAATCGTAGCATGTAATTTCAGAAATTTGAACGTTGTAGGATGCTAGAAAATCTGAAAAGGAACATGCAAAAGCTGAATCTAGATGTAGTCGGAGCCAGTGGAGTGAAACGGAAAGAAAATACAGGGTTATTACAAATGATTGAAGCTATTTCACAGCTCTACAATAACTTTATTATTTGAGATATTTTCACAATGCTTTGCACACACATACAAAAACTCAAAAAGTTTTTTTAGGCATTCACAAAGGTTCGATATGCGCCCCTTTAGTGATTCGGCAGACATCAAGCCGATAATCAAGTTCCTCCCACACTCGGCGCAGCATGTCTCCATCAATGAGTTCGAAAGCATCGTTGATGCGAGCTCGCAGTTCTGGCACGTTTCTTGGTAGAGGAGGTTTAAACACTGAATCTTTCACATAACCCCACAGAAAGAAATCGCATGGGGTTAAGTCGGGAGAGTGTGGAGGCCATGACATGAATTGCTGATCATGATCTCCACCACGACCGATCCATCGGTTTTCCAAACTCTTGTTTAAGAAATGCAGAACATCATGATGGAAGTGCGGTGGAGCACCATCCTGTTGAAAGATGAAGTCGGCGCTGTCGGTCTCCAGTTGTGGCATGAGCAAATTTTCCAGCATGTCCAGATACACGTGCCCTGTAACGTTTTTTTCGCAGAAGAAAAAGGGGCCGTAAACTTTAAACTGTGAGATTGCACAAAACACGTTAACTTTTGGTGAATTGCGAATTTGTTGCACGAATGCGTGAGGATTCTCTACCGCCCAGATTCGCACATTGTGTCTGTTCACTTCACCATTAAGAAAAAATGTTGCTTCATCACTGAAAACAAGTTTCGCACTGAACGCATCCTCTTCCATGAGCTGTTGCAACCGCGCCGAAAATTCAACGCGTTTGACTTTGTCATCGGGTGTCAGGGCTTGTAGCAATTGTAAACGGTAAGGCTTCTGCTTTAGCCTTTTCCGTAAGATTTTCCAAACCGTCGGCTGTGGTACGTTTAGCTCCCTGCTTGCTTTATTCGTCGACTTCCGCGGGCTACGCGTGAAACTTGCCCGCACGCGTTCAACCGTTTCTTCGCTCACTGCAGGCCGACCCGTTAATTTCCCCTTACAGAGGCATCCAGAAGCTTTAATCTGCGCATACCATGGAGTTAGCAGTTGGTGGATCTTTGTTGAACTTCGTCCTGAAGTGTCGTTGCACTGTTATGACTGACTGATGTGTGTGCATTTCAAGCACGACATACGCTTTCTCGGCTCCTGTCGCCATTTTGTCTCACTGCGCTCTCGAACGCTCTGGTGGCAGAAACCTGAAGTGCGGCTTCAGCCGAACAAAACTTTATGAGTTTTTCTACGTATCTGTAGTGTGTCGTGACCGTATGTCAATGAATGGAGCTACAGTGAATTTATGAAATCGCTTCAATCATTTGTAATAGCCCTATAAGGATCTGTAATCAGATGAATATAGCGTAATATCACCAGCAGCAAAAAACGGTACAAGAGGAGCAGGATTCGTTATGAATAGGAAAGTCGGGCAGAGGGTGAGCTATTGTGAATAGATTAGTGATAGGGTTTTTCTCCAAAGTCGACATCATACTATGCTGTAAACGATAGCTCAGTTATATATGCCAACATCGCATGCAGAAGATGAAGAGATGAAGACGACATTGAATTAGTAATTCAGTATGTAAAGAGAGATCAAATCTAATAATCATACGGGATTGGAATGTCGTAGTGGGGGAAGTAATAGAAGAATGAGTTACGGGAGAATATGGGCTTGGCAGTAGGAAAGAGAGAGGAGAAAGACTAACTGAATTCAGCAATAAATTTCATACAACAGCGAATACATTGTTCAAAATCACAAGATACAGAGTTATATTTGAGAGAGGGAAGATGCCAGCTGGATCACATCATCAATGATAAATTCGAAACTCAGGTATTGGATTGTAAAGCGTACCCACGAGTATTTATAGACTCGGATCACAATTTAATAATGATGAAGACAAAACTAAAGTTTTAGAGAACCATCTGGAAGAACCAATGTGGAAAGTAGTAGGATATTGCGGTAATGAGGAATGATGAGATGCGTTCGAAGTTCTCTAAGGATGCAATAAAGAATACCACAGTAAGTAATTCAGTTGAAGAGTGATGGACATCTCTAAAAAGCACAATCACGGAAGCTGAATAGGCAAACATAGGTAAAAGGAAAGTAACTACGAAGAAACTTTCGGTGACCGAGGAAACACTTCAAGTGATGGACGAAGAAAGGGAGTGCAAAAAATGTCTAGAGAAAGCCCAGAATACGACAGTGTAAGTCACTTAACAAGAAAATAAAAAAAGAAGGGCAGGAAAACCACGACACAATGGCTGCAAGAAAAGTGTGCAGAATCAAGAAGAAAATGGTCGTCGTAAGGACTGATTCAGCACACAGAAAAATCAAAACAATGTTCGGTGAAATTAAAAGCAAGGGAATCAACCATAAGAGACCAATGGCAATTCCACTGTTAAACGCACTGGAGAGAGCGAATAGGTGGAAAGAGTCACTGAAGGCCTCTTCGAGTTGGAGAGACTGTCTGAAGTAGTGATAGAAGAAGAAATGGGATTCGATAGGGAAGATATAGAGGATTTATTATTACAGTCAGACTTTCTTTGGAAAACATGCGACAAAATAAGGCAGAAGCAATAGATAAAATTCCTCTCGAAGTTGGTGTGAGGGGTCTATAAGACTGAGACTGGGGGCATAACAGCTCAATACTAAAAATAGCAAAGGCACATAAGTAAGAAAACTATAGGACTATCAGCTTTACACCTCATGCATCCATGTAGCTGACAAGAATAATATACAGAAGAATGGAAAAGAAAACTGAGGCTCTGTTAGATGATGGTTGAGCTTTCGGAAAGGTAAAGGCATCAGAGACAGCTCTGACGTTGAGACTGATTATGGGAACAAGACTTAAGAAAAATCACGACTCGTTCATGGCTTTATCGGCCTAGAAAGAGTTCGACAATGCAAGTAAAATGGTGCAAGATGTTCGAAATTCTTAGAACAGTAGGAGTAAACTGTAGTGATGTCTGGGTAATGTACAAAATGTTCAACAACCATGAGAGAACCATAAGAGTGGAAAACCACAAACGAAAGACCCAGATTAAAATTGATGCAATTTAGGATGCAGTCTTTCACCTTTAACGTTCAGTCTGTATACCGAAGAAACAATGACGGAAATAAGAGAAAGGTTCAGAAATGGGATTATAATTCGGGCAGGAAGAATACATTGATAAGATTCGCAGATGACATAGATAAAAGCGAGGAAGACTTACGGTACACATTGAGCGGAATAAATGAGCTCAGAATACGGACTGACGGTAAAGACAAAAATAATGAGGAGCACCCGAAATGATATTAGCGATAAACTTAATATCAGATATGGTTACCACGAAGTGGACGATCTGAAGGAATACTGCTACCTTCATAGCAACATAACACACGACGCACGAAGCAATGAGGGTATTCCAAGCCGACTAGCAGAGGCAAAGTGGTCATTCCTGGCCATAAAAAGTCTACCAGTATTAAAAATAAGACTTACTTTGAGAAAAAAATTTGTAAAAATATCCGTTTGGAAGAAAGCAATTTACTGTAGTTAATAATTTGGGCAAACTGGAAAAGAAGTGAATCGAAGAGTTTGAAATATGGGGCTACAGAAGGATGTTGAAAACTGTGTGGACTGATAAGAAAAGAAAAGAAAAAATGAGGTTCCCCGCAGAATAGGCAAAGAAGGGAACATATGGAAAATACTAACAAGAAGAATGGACAGGGCGATAGGACATCTGTTACGACATCGGAGAATATTTCCATGGTAGCAGAGAGAGCTGCAGAGAGTTAATACTATAGGGAGAAACAGAGATAGGAACAATAATAGAGGATGAAGTGTGCAAGTGCTACTGTCAGATGAAGGTGTTGGCACAAGAGACAAATTCGTTGTAGGCCACATCAAACCAGTCAGAATACTGATGACTGGAGTAACTGAAGAATCGTGTTTCTATCACCTAACTAACAATCCCAGATCAAACAGTGCAGCGAGGAAACTTGCGCTCCGTAACACCAGTAACTTTATACATCTCGTCCACTTTTCGTACTGAGTTTGAACACAGAAATATGGGCGCTTGTTTGAACTTCGTGGAAAGTGTAACATTTCCTACGTTTACCTGTCTAAATATGTATTCCGAAAATCCTGATGTGCTTCTATGTACCTGCAGTATTATCAGAAGTATGTATTGCTTCCTCTGTCCATTTGATATCGATACCACCATGTTTGACTAAGCCGACTGCCAGATCTACAGCCACCTATTGTTCGTTTTCCACGCGTCCGGTATGTATCGTTAGAAAAAGAGGATATCGCAAACTCCATACGATTGAGACGGTTGTCACTATTGTATTGTAGTTCAGGTTTTTGAGATAGGATGGCAGAATTTCGCAGTAGCACAGAGAAACTCATGAAGGCTTTTGTTACAAGTGTTCAGTATGCTTCCCCCTGCAAGTTCAACAAGCAGTCTCTGTAGCCTTGTTTATTCGATTCCGTGCATAACATTTTCATACGAATCTTTTTGAAGACATTGTTGGTACAATTTCGTAATTATGGAAATTGAGCTGCCTACATGAGTAACGTAGAAGTAGCTATTCTCAGAGTAGTGAAGCAAGTTAAATCACTTACAAAAGCAAGTCTTCAGGTCCAGATGGTATACCAGTTAGGTTCCTTTCAGAGTATGCTGATACAATAGCTCCATCGTATACAACCGATCGCTCGACGAGCTATCTCTACCCAACGACTGGGAAGTTGCACAGGTCACACCAATACTCAAGAAAGGTTGTAGGAGTAATCCACAAAATTACAGGCCCACATCATTGACGTCGATACGTAGCAGGATTTTGGAACATATATTATGTTCTAACATTACGAATTACCTCGAAGAAAACGGTCTATTGACACACAGTCAGCACGGATTTAGAAAACATCATTCTTGTGAAACACAAATAGCTCCTTACTCGCACGAAATGTTGAGTGCTATTGACACGGGATTTCAAATTGATTCCGTATTTCTGGATTTCCGGAAGGCTTTTAACACTGTACCACGCGAGTGGCTTGTAGTGAAATTGCGTGCTTATGTAATATCGTCTCAGTTATGTGACTGGATTCGTGATTTCCTGTCAGAGAGGTCACGGTTCTTAGTAACTGACGGACAGTCATGGAGTAAAACAGAAGTGATTTCTGACGTTCCCCAAGGTAGTGTTACAGGCCCTTTGCTGTTCCTTATCTCTATAAACGATTTGGGAGACAATCTGAGCAGCCGTCTCAGGCTGTTTGCAGATGACGCTGTCGTTTAACGACTAGTAAAGTCATCATAAGATCAAAACAAATTGCAAAACGGTTTAGAAAATATATCTGGATGGTGAGAAAATTGGCAGTTGACCGTAAATAATGAAAAGTGTGAGGTCATCCACATTAGTGCTAAAAGGAACTCCTTAAACTTCTGTTACACGATAAATCAGTCAAATCTAAAGTCCGTAAATTCAACTAAATACCTAGGGATTACAATTACGAACAACTTAAATTGGAAGGAACACATAGAAAATGTTGTGCGGAAGGCTAACCAAAGACTGCGTTTTATTGGCAGGACACAGAAAATGTAACAGATCTACTAAGGAGACTGCCTACACTATGCTCGTCCGTCCTCTTTTAGAATACTGCTGCGCGGTGTGGGATCCTTAATGGATATGATTGACAGAGTACATCGAAAAAGCTCAAATAAGGGCAACGGGTTTAGTATTATCGCAAAATGGGGAGAGTCACTGAAATGACCAGCATTTGAGGTGGACATCATTAAAACAAGGGCGTTTTTCGCTGTGGCGGAAACTTCTCGTGAAATTCCAGTCACCAACTTTCTCCTCCAATTGCGAAAATATGTTGACGTCGACCAACGTAGGGAGAAACGATCACCATAATAAAATAAAGGAAATCAGAGTTCGCACGGAAAGATATGGGTGTTCGTTTTCTCCGCGTGCTGTACGAGATTGGAATAACAGAATTGTGAAGGTGGTTCGATGAACCCTCTGCCAGGCACTTGGATGTGATCTGCAGAGTACCGATGTAGATGTAGATGTTGAAGATGGGTTGGTAAAAATCGACAAACAATGAATCAGCCGCACAATCCCACACACAGATTTCTCATGGAACTAATTAAGTTCCGAGTGACATCCATGGAATAAATGTCTCTTCATTGACCCAGCACGATAGAACTGTTGCTTTCTCTGTCACGTATTTAAGAATTTTTGAAATGGAAATACAAGTAGGGCGGTATCGCTCGAGGTGGAGCAGTGGTCAGCTCAGTGGAGGACAGTGGCTCAGATCCTCGTCTAGCTATCCACATCTACACTCGTGCTCATAAATTAAGGATAATGCTGACACATGGTGAAACAACTCTCTGGTGGGCGGTTTGCGGGTTTATATTACCTCGGGGTATGACCATGCGGTGCATTTGACCTGCGGTCGTCGCACGGTGGCGCTGGCAGCAGTCTACATACGCACAGGTGTGTTGGTGCATGTCAGAGTACGGTGCTGCGAGTAAGTGTGCAGATGTTTTCAGACGTACCAATGGTAACTATGTGTTGAAAATGGCTCAAAGAACACATATTGATGACGTTATGAGGGGTAGAATACTAGAGCGACTAGAGGCTAGTGAAACACAGCAGGTCCTAGCATTGGCCCTCTGTATGCCACTAAATGTGATCTCAAGGTTATGGCAACGATTCCAGCAGACAGGAAACGTGTCCAGGCGCTACAGTACGGGACGTCCACAGTGTACAACACCATAAGACCGATATCTCACCATCAGCGCCCGTAGACGGCCACGGAGTACTGCAGGTAGCCTTGCTCAGGACATTACCGCAACCACTGGAACAGTTGTCTAAAGACACAGAGTCTACAAACAACTGAACAGACATGGTTTACTCGCCCGGAGACCTGGAAGGTGCATTCCACTGACCCCTGGTCACAGTAGAGCCCGTAAAGCCTGGTGTCAACAGCATAGTTCAAATGGTTCAAATGGCTCTGAGCACTATAGGACATAAAATCTGAGGTCATCAGTCCCCTAGAACTTATAACTACTTAAACCTAACCTAATGACATCACACACACCCATGCCAGAGGCAGGATACGAACCTGCGACCGTAGCAGTCACGCGGTTCTGGACTGAAGCGCCTAGAACCGCACAGCCACTGAGCAACAACATAGTACATGATCATTGGAACAGTGGTCTCAGGTATAGTCTGAACAGTGATTCTCGCCGGGTTTTCATCTGGCGTGAACCAGGAACGAGATACTAACCCCTTAATGTCCTTGAAAGGGAGCTGTATGGAGGTCATGGTTTGATGGTATTGGGTGGGATTATGATTGGTGCACGTACATCCCTGCATGTCTTTGACAGAGGAACTGTAAAAGGTCAGGTGTATCGGGACGTCATTTTGCACCAGTATGTCTGTCTTTTCAGGGGTGCAGTGGATCCCATCTTTCTCCTGATGGATGATAACGGACGGCCACACCGAGCTGCCATCGCAGAGGAGTACCTTGAAACAGAAGATATCAGGCGAATGGAGTGGCCTGCCTGTTCGCCAGACCTAAACCCCATCGAGCACGTCTGCCATGCTCTCGGTCGACGTATCGCTGCACGTCTTCATACCCCTACGACACTTCAGGAGCTCCGACAGGCACTGGTGCAAGAATGGGAGGCTATACCCCAGCAGCTGCTTGACCACCTGATCCAGAGTATGCCAACCCGTTGTATGGCCTGTGTAGGTGTGCGTGGTGATCATGGGTACATGCGCAGGAAACAATGGCGTTCTGTAGTACATGTGTTTCGGGACGGTTTTCTCAACTTACCACCAATACCGCGAACTTACAGATCTCTGTCGTGTTTGTTCCCTATGTGCCTATGCTATAAGCGCCAGTTTTGTGTAGTGCCACGTTGTGTGGCACCACATTCTGCAATTATCCTTAATTTATGAGCATGAGTGTATTTCACCATGATTTCCTTAAATCGCTTAAAGCAAATATTTAGTTACCGCAAACAGATTTAAACGCACCGCTCACACGCGACAGAAAAGCCAGGCATTATTGACACAACGTGCACTGTGTGTAACAACCTGATGCCGACAAATTGCATCCAATAGCTATGTCATCCAACGAAGCTAGAGAGCGTCGACGTCACAGCGGTCTGCGCAGCTGCTATGTCACCCCATAGTAAGCTGCAAGTGTTGTGACAAGTGAGTTTAACACCATCTAAACTCTTAAATGCTCTAAGTCCACTGCAATAAGTTGCACTTGTAGCGCCTCAACATACACTCCTGGAAATTGAAATAAGAACACCGTGAATTCATTGTCCCAGGAAGGGGAAACTTTATTGACACATTCCTGGGGTCAGATACATCACATGATCACACTGACAGAACCACAGGCACATAGACACAGGCAACAGAGCATGCACAATGTCGGCACTAGTACAGTGTATATCCACCTTTCGCAGCAATGCAGGCTGCTATTCTCCCATGGAGACGATCGTAGAGATGCTGGATGTAGTCCTGTGGAACGGCTTGCCATGCCATTTCCACCTGGCGCCTCAGTTGGACCTGCGTTCGTGCTGGACGTGCAGACTGCGTGAGACGACGCTTCATCCAGTCCCAAACATGCTCAATGGGGGACAGATCCGGAGATCTTGCTGGCCAGGGTAGTTGACTTACACCTTCTAGAGCATGTTGGGTGGCACGGGATACATGCGGACGTGCATTGTCCTGTTGGAACAGCAAGTTCCCTTGCCGGTCTAGGAATGGTAGAACGATGGGTTCGATGACGGTTTGGATGTACCGTGCACTATTCAGTGTCCCCTCGACGATCACCAGTGGTGTACGGCCAGTAGGAGTTCGCTCCCCACACCATGATGCCGGGTGTTGGCCCTGTGTGCCTCGGTCGTATGCAGTCCTGATTGTGGCGCTCACCTGCACGGCGCCAAACACGCATACGACCATCATTGGCACCAAGGCAGAAGCGACTCTCATCGCTGAAGACGACACGTCTCCATTCGTCCCTCCATTCACGCCTGTCGCGACACCACTGGAGGCGGGCTGCACGATGTTGGGGCGTGAGCGGAAGACGGCCTAACGGTGTGCGGGACCGTAGCCCAGCTTCATGGAGACGGTTGCGAATGGTCCTCGCCGATACCCCAGGAGCAACAGTGTCCCTAATTTGCTGGGAAGTGGCGGTGCGGTCCCCTACGGCACTGCGTAGGATCCTACGGTCTTGGCGTGCATCCGTGCGTCGCTGCGGTCCGGTCCCAGGTCGACGGGCACGTGCACCTTCCGCCGACCACTGGCGACAACATCGATGTACTGTGGAGACCTCATGCCCCACGTGTTGAGCAATTCGGCGGTACGTCCACCCGGCCTCCCGCATGCCCGCTATACGCCCTCGCTCAAAGTCCGTCAACTGCACATACGGTTCACGTCCACGCTGTCGCGGCATGCTACCAGTGTTAAAGACTGCGATGGAGCTCCGTATGCCACGGCAAACTGGCTGACACTGACGGCGGCGGTGCACAAATGCTGCGCAGCTAGCGCCATTCGACGGCCAACACCGCGGTTCCTGGTGTGTCCGCTGTGCCGTGCGTGTGATCATTGCTTGTACAGCCCTCTCGCAGTGTCCGGAGCAAGTATGGTGGGTCTGACACACCGGTGTCAATGTGTTCTTTTTTCCATTTCCAGGAGTGTATTTTGTTTCCAGCTGTAAGTGACCTAGCGGCAGCGTTTTACCTCTTCAATTCGAAGATATTTAACGTCCTTATACGACGTTGCGGTTATGGGTTCCTGTTCTCAGTTTGTTCCCTTCAACCACTCCAAGTTTATAGGTACCCTTTTGCTGTATACTTTATAAAACATGTCTCATTCTGAAATTACTTTGGGGTTAATTACAGGATCTGATGATGGCAGTAACTGGAAAATGTCATCAACGTAACCGACAGAAATACATTAAACAATACGGACGGCGTGATTCATAAGCAAAAGAAGTAGACGCTTGAGTATGTATCTAGATACATTGCCTGACAAAGAAAGGATCAAGGACAGAAAATGACGCTTCGCAGCTTGAGAGAAGTTTGAGTCCACTTAATACGACCCTCCATCCCCTCTGTCATGGATGCATTGACTGGTTCTTTTTGGAAGGGTGCCATAAGGCCGTTGTATCGTACCCTGAAGCAATCAGACCCACAACTGTTTCATCTGGTACCTGATTTCCTGGATATTGGACTGGGACGGACCTGACCTCCGAGCTGGTCCCACACGCGTTCTATCGGGGACAAATCTGGGGATCTCTCTGGCCAGTTGAGTACCTCAAGATCACACAGAGAGTTCATAGAGACATGTGCCACGGGTCGACAAGCATTCTCCTCTTGAAAAATGGCACCACTATACTACTACGTGAGAGGTAACACACGAGGATTCAGGATGTCCGTCAATCATTGCCAGCCATGATGTGGCTCTCGACACCATGATGCTCGAAGTATTATCGCTGCGCCTCTCAAAAACTTTGAAAGAATGGGGCCTCTCACCTGATCGCTGCCATACTCGCCGACGATGGTCGGCCGTGGTAATGCAGAATCACTATTCATCGCTTAACACAACGTGAGTTCATCAGCAGTCTATGCTTTCTGACTATGGCACCGCTTCAAGCGTACTCGTTTGTGTTGTGTTACTAACGGAACACTACGCATGGGTTGGTAATTCCCTAGTATGGCTGGTGCTAGACTCCGATTAGTAGTGTGGCATGACACAGAATGTTGCAAGGAGGCCATTACTTTCTCACGGATAGTAGGCGTATATGTGGTGGGGTTACGATGTGATTAGTAAATAGTACGGTGATTCTCCTTTGTACTGGGCCTATATAGTCGACCAGAACCTTGCCGATGAGCATGCCTGTCGTTTCCCGTGCAGTCCAACTTCGAACCACTGTCAAATTCGAATGAAATCTGGATACTGCAGTATTAGACCAAATAGCCAAATGGAGGCCCACAATGAGGACTCTTTCAAACTGTGTAACATGCTGCCAACACATTCTCACACGAGTACGCAACATCTCTTTGTCCGTCACAGTGATCACTGAACATCTGAGGCTGTTCCTACCCCGTGCAGAGGTGGGACAAAACTATGGAAACACCACGAAAAATGAATGCTTGAACGTAAATGAAGAAGATAGCCAAGCTTGAAGGTTGCGCTGTTGAATCTGACCATGGGAAGTATCTGTGCAATGGCCGCAGTAATTAGCAAGTGTCAGTCGTGGTCAGAACAGGGTTCTGTGTAATTCTGAGTGCATTACGTCGGAGCTAAGTGAAGTCGGACGTGGGCAAATTGTTGGCGCTCTTATGTTAGCTGTTTCTGTAACTAAGGTATCCGAAATGTTTGGTGTTTCAAGAGGAGCCCTACCGAAGATTTCGCATACAGAGAAAGTGGAAAAACATCATCCCCTAAGCCACAATGCGGTCGAAAGGGCCGGCCGGTGTGGCCGAGCGGTTCTAAGTGCTTCAGTCTGGAACCGCGCGACCTCTACGGTAGCAGGTTCGAATCCTGCCTCGGGTATGGATGTGTGTGATGTCCTTAGGTTAGTGAGGTTTAAGCAGTCTGATCACCTGCGTCCATTCCGACGAACTTGGGCAATTCAAGGAGGACAATGCGACACTCCACGGGTCCAGAATTGCTACAGAGTGGCTCCAGGACATTCGTCTGAGTTTAAACACTTCCTCTGGCCAACAAACTCCCCAAACTTAACTGAGCATATCTGGGATGCCTTGCAATGTGCTGTTCAGAAGAGATCTCCACCCCCTCGTACTCTTACGGATTTATGGACAGTCCTGCAGGATTTATGGTGTCAATTCCCTCAAACACTACTCCATGCCACGTAGTGTTGCGGCACTTCTGCGTGTTCGCCGGGGCCCTACACTATTAGGCAGGTGTACAAGTTTCTTTGGCTGTTCAGCGTATGTCTAATACACTGAGCATAGGCATTATTATTTACCTGGATGTTAGCCTTAAATGAATGTCAGAATTGTATATCTTGCTCTCCTGTGGATACTTATAAACAAAGAAGTTTTTTACGACTCATAATGTTCCACACTGAGCATAAGAAAATTAGAAGTAATAGGTGCTTCATTTTCTCCAGCTGCTCCTCAACAAGTAATTTATAGCGTGTATTTATTGTCCTTCAGATACTATTGTTCTCCAATAACTTTCTAATCGTTTGTTTTTGCTGCACACTTGGGTAAGCCAAACGGAATATATTGAGCTCCCACACCAATATTCCTTCTAACCACACACGTTCTAGTTGTACTTAAGTTTCACACTAGTACTCGTTGCTCTATGGCTAATTATTTTGTCTGTAGAATTGTTATCCTCCAAGTCTACTTTTTGCTCTATGATGGAGCAACAAATGTCGTATAAAATAACAAGGCTGGCTGCCCTCACTTCTCATTTTTGTGTCATAATTATCGTACCTTGCTTTTTCCGTTCCTTTTGTTTTGCGTAGCCTTTTAAAGAACCAAAACCTGCCCTGTGTTCTCATATCTCCACGTTCAAACATAGGCGTTTGCTATTAATTTCTCTTAGAAAACGTATCTCTAGATCCAGCACATGTAAAAATATTCATACAAAAGGATATACCACACATAATTTGTAGAAGAGGGATGTAGTTTTTACCCATCTGTTACGTGTTACGTCAGTTCTCGTGAGTTAACACTTCATGCTACCAACATACGGAAAAAGAAACAGAACTGACAACAGCCACAGATAGATCGGAACACTGTCTAAGGAGTGAGAAGCGACCTGTGCAGTGGATGACTTCATGACTACGCTAGGACGTGAGGAAACAGCTAAACAGGCGGAAGATAGCACTCTTCACTGCAGACTAACCTGGAAACTAGTCGAAGGGGAGATAATACGTGTAGGACTGAGAACTGCACACTTTGCCAGTAGACTTGTTCAAGGAAGTCATGCAATAACGACAGTAAGTTACCTAGCATAATTAAACATTAGAACGTCTTAGAAACATTTGTAGCTCGTAGTTTTGTTTGAAACTTCAAACTCTTAAAATCCCTAAAAACTAAAACACTGTTATAGCTCAGTAAGGAAACATTGATTAGTTTTCAGTGGCATATTTCACAAGTGTGTGAAATCTAATGGAACTTAACTGCTGAGGTCATCAGTCCCTCAGCTTACACACTACTTTACCTAAATTATCCCAAGCACAAATACACACACCCATGCCCGAGGGAGGACTCGAACCTTCGCCGGGACCAGCCGCACTGTCCATGACTGCAGCGCCTAAGACCGCTCGGCTATTCCCGCGGGGCCATATTTTACGCAAACCTAATGTTTAGTCTACCGAAGCTGACACTACCAGCTGCTTTGTCCAAGGACGTAGGCGAAGGAGAAGTCCTGATTCCCCATATCACTTAAATGAAATTAGTATGCACGACCTAGCTGCCATGTCGCGGAACTGAAAAATATTTTTGTTTTCTAGCATACGACGGGAAAGGAAAGCGCATTATCGATTGCCACCGACGTCATCGATAAATTTAAACTAGTGAAATATCGATAGCATTATCGGCTATCGACCATCTCTAATTTAGCCAGTACCAATCACTACACCGCTGGCCTCACTTGAACTGAGCTGTTGTTTTCTTACTCAGTTCATTTCTTACTTGTAGCTAAATTTAATGTAAGTGCTGCCGTTTATTGTTTTTGTGCTGTGTGATGCTGTTATGGTTTTTAACCATGGATAAGTTTGTAACTAGAAAAAAGAGGGAAACTGATTCGTCCACTAGCGTTCTGTAAGTTACAAATATGTAGGTGTTACTGTGTGTATAACAGCCTAATCACCTCTCTACAGCAGTCCACTATTAGCACTGGAGTCGTTATTTGGAGACTGGCAGAACTCTGAAGTTGAAATATTTCACTATTCAGAAAGCAGTGGAGCGGTAAACAAAATTACGAACGACATTAAATTACAGTAAGGCCATTAAGATACACTTGGATTTGACTGCGTCGTCAAAAATCGCATTAGTCAACAAAAATAACGCCAAAACGACGATGGCTGCATTTCTTATAGGAATTTGCTCAAAGTTGTCAATTATTACTACAACCGGTTCAGATACGGAACAGTGGGGAGGATTTTGTAGAGAGCAGAAGGGGCATGTGATGACGGTACGGTCTATAGTTCATTCGTTTCTAAAATATTTTGTCAGCTGACTGCGTGAATTCGCCTGAGCCAACTGCGCGCTGCATCCTCCCCCCTCCCTCCCAACCCGCTCCCCAAAAAAAAATCTGTTACGCTCCTGCTGTACTATATTAATTGAAGCCAGAATTCCGTGCCCAATTAAATCTTAAAATACACAAGCATTCATACTATATCAAATGATCAAACATGCACAATTAAAGGAAAAAGTGCAAACCAGAATTCCATTTTTTGTTGTGATGCGTTTTATTTTACTTGTAAACATTGTACAATAACTAGGTTGTATTTTTTTTCCATCGACCGGGGCAGTTCTGTGCATTGAGGTGTCGAACTAACATCCCTGGATTCTTGACGCAAGGCGGGGCGAAGCCATCCGCTGGAAACCTTGAAAATGGTTTTCTGTGGTTTCTCATTTTCAATTAGGGCAAGTGCCGAGGCTGATCCCTTACTGTAAACCACAGCCAATTTCTTCGAATTCTTTTCTTTCCTAACGGATTCCAGTTCCAAAAATGGTTCAAATGGCTCTGAGCACTATGGGACTTAATATCTGAGGTCATCAGTCCCCTATACTTAGAACTACTTAAACCTAACTAACCTAAGGACAACACACACATCCATGCCCGTGGCAGGATTCGAACCTGCGACCGTAGCAGCCACGCGGTTCCGGACTGAAGCGCCTAGATTCCAGTTCCCTCAAAGATGAAGCGTCTCTGATTGAAGGAAAAAAGCTGCATGAAAGACGAGGCGAACATCTCTTCGGAGACTCCTGGCATTAAAAGTCGTACGATAAGTAAATAGCAATCCAGAGTCATCTCATTTAGGCTCACGCGTTTATTTGCCGGGGCAGTAGTGCAGAAAATGATTGTTCTATATTACAAGACGTGACATATGCACACTTAAATCAAGAATTTTGAAAAAACGTATGGTTGAATAATGCCAGATCTTTTGCAATTTCACCACCAAACAATGTTCTAACTTCTCTGTCGAACGGAATAATATCACGTCCTTTTATTCCAGCAGCCCTTTCGGCAATAATCACGATGTCCCGAAAAATTCGCACTCATCCATTCCTGAACACTTCCTCAGCTCAAATCCAAATTAAAAGAAGAAAAGTGTAAAATGAGCGTGGAGGGTGAAGTGAGATTGAAACGTGACTGCTTCTTAGTGGTTTGCCAAAATACAACACTCCTAAGTAACGAGATTATATCTCCATTTGGGGGAAACTCAGAGATCATTGTCAAATAAAACAGTTTATTGTTCCTTATGCAAATTCCATATTTTATGGGGCGAAATTCAGAAAATACACTATTATGCACAATAGCATAATATCATTCACTATGGGCAGAAAAAGATGATAAATACTCAGGATAAATTGTAAACTATGTCATATTAAGAACAAAAAACTCGAAATATGCAATGTGAATGAATTTACTATGGTTGTTAGGCATTATTAGACCAGAATGAATAATACCAGAGTGTGAAACCAACACAATTATAGAAAAATGCATTCTCACGGAAATTCTGACATTAATAATAACTATACCTGAAGTGAGTTTGATTGCTTGTTGCACTGTAAATACGTTAATGTTTTAAATTTATTTGCAGCTTATCACTCATGAATTTTAAGTGCTATTTCTGCAATTCAAATGCAAGTGAAAAAGAAAATCGACAGTTTATTCGGTGACGAAAATACAGAAGGAAAAATTATTTCACAATCACAGGAACGAAGAAATGTCCAACTTTCCGCCTTGCCACCAGCATTACCAACTCAGCCGCCAACACTAGACAAGGCAGTTGCGTAAAGTCGCTGAAAAGGAACAAACTGCACATATCGAAAACATATGGCCATAAGTTGTCAGTAGTGGGGCTACGTTCATAAAGGTGCATTTGGTTAGTGCAGGTTGCCTACATCAGGGGTAGGTATACACTCAGGGGCAAACCTATTGTTCTCCTTTGATTGACAGGTACTTAACCTACTGTTCTCCTTTGATTGACAGGTCCTTTGCCTATTGCTCTGCTAAGTGTTTCCCATGTCGCTGCACTTAACCTATTGTTCCCCCATCCCCTCCCATCCCCCTCCACTCTCATGAATTTGCATAAGGAACGATAAATCATTTTATTTGACAATGATCTCTGAGTTTCGACCAGACAGAGATACAATCTCGTTACTTAGGAGTCCTGTATTTTGACAAACCACTAAGAAGCAGTCTCGTTAGTGTGGGTTACCTACTTCAGGGGCAGGTATGCACTCAAGGGGCAAACCTATTGTTGTCCTTTGACTGCAGGTACTTAACCTATTATTCTGATAAGTGCTTTTCCATGTCACCCCCATTTCCTTTTGTTCACAGGTACTTAACCTATTATCCCCCCACCCCCTCCCATCCCCCTCCCCCAACCCCCTCCTCCTCGATGCTACAGGTACACTTTCATGTGTGAGTTCTTGGAATAAGCCCCCTCTCACTCTTATCAATTTGATTGACTACTTAATTAAATTGATCAATTAGTTAACCCCTCTGGTGGGGAAGTACTACACCTGGTGGGAAGTTCAAATTCCATCAGGACAATGCAACCTCTATTAACCTAAGAAAATGGTGGGAAGATAATTTAGGTCACATTGACTACATAATTAAATTGATCAATTAATAGTTATGTCGCTCCACCATTTCCTGGAACACTTTTCGAATTTCACATGCTTTTGAATGCCATTTCGGGTGCATTCTTCCTTGCCACACACCCTCTTAAACTTTTGTACTGCGTTTTACATAAAAATTATGCAAATGAACCTAGTGTTCTGCACTTAACCTGCTGTTCTGCTCCACGTCACCCACTCACGCACTCCCTCCCATTAACTACTGTACTGTTAACACCACATTGATATAAAAAATTATGCAAATTAATTAAATCGGTATTCTTCACATTTATGGGGTAGTTTTTCTTAATTTGCAGCATCCTATTGGTCAGTGAAATCGATGGAATATAGCTTAAACAAAAGATTGTTACTAAAACACACATTCCGCCACTACACGCACAACACCGCCAGCGCCCCTGTCACCGCCGCGAGCCACCGCCGGTAACAAGCCAGCGTGAGTCATCACTCTCACACTGCTGCAGGTGAAAGTTGGGTCTATTTTCGTGCATACAGTTAAAATTCTTCGGGTGCTATACTGACGTCACAGAACTCCAAGGCACGCTCACGCTGGTCCCATGCATGATGACGCATAGCTGTGGTATTGTTCAGCACCGAGAGAGATGTTCCAATGCTTCCCAGAATAGCACAGAGTGCATTGCTCCTCGCACAACATGAGAGACATGTCTAACAGTGCTTAACTGCCCAACGTGGCTGACGAAACACCGTGAAGTGCCCATGGTTAGCCACAAACCTTCGCAAGTGCATCTAAAAGGTTCTCAATCTTATACTGATGTCACGTGACTATGTAAAAATAAGAATCGAGTCGACCTCGCGGAAATTGTATGGTGTCCCAGAAATAGTTAATGCACCTATGCTGCAAAACTGCGGACATATCAGTTCACAACAACTACCGGGCCTCTGCAGAAATATCAACTTGACTCCATTGGAACACACAGTAGATCGTCGATTTTAATGTAAGACAAGGGTCCATAGTCCAATATGTCTTTACCACATTTTATTTTATGAACGCCACAATTCTGTTGGTAGACCGTTTAGCGTTTTAACCTCTTAATCTATGTTTTACAACCTGATGATGAGAGCGTTGACTCTCGAAAGACGTTGTTGAGTTGTATGCAGGACAAAAATTATAGTTTAATGCTACCAATTATTGCTGTAAAATCATAAATGTTACTTAACATCCTTAATAGATGATATTAAATTGATATGACGTCATTCAAATCTCCTTTTAGTATAATAATAGTATCTTCAATGTACCGTTCATAGAATGAAACACTGTTAGCTAGAGGGTGGATAGGAATTTAATAAAATTTATTTCAAAATGACTAATTAAGATGGCAGCTACAAATGCATTGGGGCAGTTCGCCATAGCTAGGTCTTCATTTTGCTGACAACTGAAAGTAAAGTAATTGTTTAATATCATCCATTACAGATGTGAGGTAATGGTTGATATGATTTTTCAGTAATAATTGGTAGCATTCAGCCATATTTCTGTCCTACATAAAGCATAACAGCGCATTTCGAGAGACAATGCTTCATCCATATCTTCATCTATACACATACTCCGCAAGCCACCGTATAGTGCGTGGCTGAGAGTAACGCGTACCATTACTAGCCACTTCCTTTGCTCGCAAACAGAGACAGGGGAAACGACTTTCTACATGCCTCCGTACAAGTCATAATCTCCCAGATCTTACCGCCTGGTCCTTACGCGAAATGTACGTTGGTGGCAATAGAACCATTCTACAGTCAGCCTTCAAATTCTGTAATTGTTCTGTAAATTTTCTCAATAGTGCTCCTCGAAAAGAACATCGCTTTCCTTGGTTCTCATTTCAGTTTACGAAGCGTCTCTGTAACACCTAAGTGTTGTTCCAAACTGTGGGTAAAAATCTAGATGTCTCTGAATTGCTTCGGTGTCTTCCTTTAGTGCGACCTGGTGTGGACCCAAAGACTCAAACAGTACTCAACAAGGGGTCGCACTAGTGTCTATATGCAGTCTTCCTCAGGGTATGAAAACGTAGCTCACGAGGTTAAAACACTAATGTGTTTTAGTGTTTTATCCTAAGTTTTTACAATTTGATAGTGAGAGCATTGTCTCTCATTGAATGTTGTTAAAACACTAAAGTGTTTTAGTATTTTATCCTCATGTCTTATGTTTTTACAATTTGATAGTGAGAGCATTGTCTCTCGTTGAATGTTACCAATTGTTACTGAAGTATTTTTACTTTAAAACCGATCCTCAAGAATGTCGTAAAATCTTTAATTTCTACATCTACATGACTACCTTTCAAACTATTTTTCTACTATTCCACTTCGAAATGGCGTTAGTGGAACGAACGCTTAAATCTTTCAGTACGAGCTATCATTTCTCTTATTTTATAACAATGATTATTTATGCTTATGTTGCATGGTGCCAATGAAATATTTTTGCATTGGGAGAAGAAAATCACTGACTGAAATTTCAAGAAAAGATCCTGCCGCAACGAAAAACGTCTTTGTTTTAATGATTGCCATCCCAACACGCGTATCATATCCATGGCACTCGTTTCCCTGTTTCGCGATAATACGAAACGAGCTGCCCTTGTGAGATTTAAAACTTTCCCGCCGTACATATTGTTCCACAAAATTTTGGGAGAACTGCCGGTCGTCTGTTACTTCCTGCCACAATAATTCGGCGCGGCCTTAAATACCAGAGCTCAGTGCGTTTTCGCCAGTATTACCTGTAGATGGCCAGAAGACTGTGAGGAAATATTGTGGTAGGAAGTTACAGACATCCGGCAGTTCTCTCGAAATTTTTTGGAACGAGCTGCCCTTCCTTGAACTTTTTCGATGTCCGCCTTCAGTTCTATCAATTGCAACTTTTCCTGCCATACTATATCTTGTGAAACTGTCTGCAGTAATATGGCTCATTTCTTCTACTAGAGTGTCAGTGTAAATACTTGTGATATCGGGCAATGTGAGTCTATGGTCAGGAGGAAAAGTGATAGTTTTTAAAAGCAATATCTTTCCTATTTTTTGACAGGAAATTGCGTTGTGTATATATATTATTTCTTACGAAGAAACGTGATTTCTTGAACAGGAGGTACCCAGGGCTACCAATTGCACTAACAATTAGACAAACAAACTAATTACTTTGAAGAATCTTTACTTGCAATTGCAAATTTGGCATCTTGCTTAACAGTTTAACATGGACTTTGGGAGATAATTACAGGAATCAAACCCTACTTTAAGCTCTTTACTTAGATTAGTAGTGCAGTTCTCGCTAACGATATGACTGTTCTTATTACAAAAATAACACTAATGTTTTTATAACACAGTTGTCTTTATACAAGATGATGGATTAGTTGTCCTTACTTACTTTAATGATTAGACAAACTGTTCTTTTGAACTTCTTATTAATTCACTGTAAAAAGATAACTATTTTTTCATTCTATGACTGAGTAACTTTTTATTGACAAGCTCTTTACCTATGCGACTTATTGTAGCTTGTTCACATCCGTCAAGCTTGGCGATATCTGTGGCAATTTTCATTTCAACAGTCAGTTTGCCAACAACAGTCAAAGCTGGAGGGCTTCAATAATTTATTTAAATTTTTAGTTAAACTGTTAAGTCATGCTGTATGGAAGGATATGTTGGTTTTGTTAATGATCCTCTCATAGAAAGAAAAAAGAAGAGCATTGTAAGTTCATTTCTTTCTGAAACAATGCATTTTTGAGCATGTTCCAGGACTAAATTTTTTATGGAGGTGTTGAAAGATTGGATATCACTGCACAGCTAACTGATCATGAATGTATTTTAAAATAACATCAGATAGTGAGTCATGCAATAATTTATTAAGTTCTAACTGTAGCATTTAAATTTTATATCCAAAAAATCTTTCTTTCTATGCAGTTCACAAATGTCATTTGTCAATGTTTTTGCTTCTAGTGATACATTCACGCTTTCCACTATTTTTTTAAAGATCAAAATTTATAATGACACAGTACACTTATGAATGTGGGTATTGTTAAGCAGTTGTGAAAATACCAAGTTTTTGAAATCTCTCCAGCATGTTCTAGAAATAACAACAGATATAATTCGTATACATACTTATGTATTCTAGAAAAAGCTATTCAAGTTTTCCTAAATAATGGTTTCATCATTCGTTAGTTTATACAAATATGTTTGAATAAACTAGTTTCCGCATTCATTTTTGCTGTCTCATGTTTTACTGTGTAATCTATCAGATAGGGAATCTTATTTTTTCATAGAAGTATATTTCATAGAAATATATTTTTATGCCATCGTGAATTTCCTTAGAATTTTGTAGTAAAATTTATAATGTGTTTTAATCCTTCGTCGCCTGTGTTCCTTGTTGCTAAGTTGAAACTTCTTTTGGTCTTGCATGGTATTCTGATTTCATTTCTAAACAAGGTATAGGGACATTTAACCTGCTTACACAAGTTGATTACTTAGAACAATTTTCATAGCTGCCTCTGACTATGTTACAACATAAGTTACATTTTTCATCAGCAACAAGTGGATGGTGTCTATTTCAAAAATACTTCTTTTAGTTCCTCAATAAATTTCTTTTTCCGTTATTACCCTTGCAGTTGCACCACGCCTTCTATTTATCTCATGTATACCGATATTGAACACCAGTGGTTGAGCTTCGCGACTTGAATTAAGAGTAGGAGTTACATTATGAGTATGAAATCTCGACGAGTCTACAAATATTTTATCAGTAAACTTATTGTAGATTGTATGAGAGAAGTTAGAAAATTTGATGTGGCTAATGACTCAACTATAGCTCTAGAACAGGTAAAATCTAAAACTTAGTTACGTCGCTTCGTTCATAAGCCGAAAAGTTTAATAATGTATCGAGTTGTTGAATGAAAGACCAAAAATTACCTGATGGAACCCACTATATTTTGACTGTTTCTACTAACTTCCCACGAAATTCTACTTCAGCTGCACAGACTTCAAAATTATGATCCCTGCAAAATTTAAGAGTAACAAAACTTTTGTATTTGTATTCCTTGTCAATATAGGTAACAACTGGAACTTTCTCCATATCAAAAATGTATGAATTACATGCTAAGATTATATTCATCCATATTCAACAGTCGTTTTTCGTTTATTAAATAATGTGACCAACACTTGCAGTACATCACTGGAAAATCCTATATTAGAAAATTTTGGAAAGTTTGAAAAAAGCACTTCATGATATATTTTTGAAAACCACTTTATATGACAAAAACAAACAATCATTTCTCAGATAATTTTGGAGTTATATTATAATAAAGGGGTAAAGATAAGGCTTAAGGCAAGACATAAAGCCTGAAAAAGAAGTTGCACCTTCCGGTTAATGACACTAATGTAGCGCACAGTGACATTTTGCCATCCTTCCAATGATAGTAAGGCTTCATGGCAATGGTTTTATAAACTCTGAGGCAGTATGTGAGGCTGTCAAAATGTATGTCAGGGACGGTTCTGAATTACAAGCAAATACTCAATTGGAACTGCATTCAAGTAGTAGCGTGCTGTGTGAATGCTTTTCTACAAACAGGAAGCAGAACCCCTATGGTGAAAAAGCTAGTTCCTTCTCGTTCAGTCTTAGCAAGACCTGACAGTAAATGGTTCTTTTCCTGTCTTACGAGCGATAGCGCCGACCGCAATTTCAGTTTGGTGGCAGTCTTATCTTTGAGACTCTTTAGCTGTGTTATACATACAATGTGCTCTACATAATTTTAAGTCTGATTTTACAAAGTACAATACTACAAACAACTACATGCTTCCGCTTACATTTCGCAATTTATCGATATGGTTTCTTTTTGCATTTTATACCTTCCATATTTTCTCAGTTTCTGTGCTGTTGTGGTCTTCAGTCTGAAGACTGGTTTGACGAAGCTCTCCACTCCAGTGTATCGTCTGCAAGCCTTTTCATCACTGAGTAACTATTGCAACCTACTTCCAACTGAAATTGCTTACTATAGTCAAGCTTTAATCTCTCTACAGTTCCCCACCCCTCTCCGTACACACACACACACACACACACACACACACACACACATACATACGCACACACACACACACACACACACACACACACACACACACTGTAACGGATCGCTTCTGGCCACCATCAGAACAAAATGTTAATCGTTTTGTATATCATAGATAGGAAATTTTCATTAATACTGATGATTGGCGAAGCGAAATTACAAGCGATGTAATGTTATGTTATATTGTTTGCAAAAATTGTGGCAGGAAACTACAGATTATTGTGGGCCACGCCGTTTCTGAATGTGCTCGGGCAGGTAGTAGTACCTAACATTATTCTGCATGAGCAATGGCTGTAGGGCGATAATACGACAGCCAAGGAACATATGAATACCGCTACTGCAGTGCAGGAACATGTTATTAAGATTGTGCACCGTCACTCTTGCTCTTCTGTTCGTATTCGACAGACGTGACATTTCATTTTGTACAAGGTCAGTCTTTTATTGAACTGAAATTACTTTGAGTTTGAATTACTGAAAAGTTAGACGGGGTGCACTATGTGCATATTGTATTTTTGGAATTACAATAATACGTTAAAGCAATTGTACTCTTGTGCAGTAGAGATATTTCACTATGTGATGCCTAGTTTAGTATTAAACAGTTTTATTTAATTTAATGTGCAAAATTAATTAGGAACAGGTAACGTTTATTCTTTGAATTTTATAAAAACCGTTGGGGATATGGAAAGTATACAGACCAATAATGGGGAAGAAGTTTAATGAATCTTACGAAGTGAGGTAAACATTTTAGTCCGCGTCAACGTCTTAACCGACCGCTGCGCATTAAATTGTGATTTATTTTCGACGCCTACTACTGGTGAGTCCACCTGAAGTAGAATTAAGACTCCTTGAGCTTCCAGGTTTGGGACTGTGCCCAGCTGAACAGACATTGGCGATCCGGCCAGAAGCGTTTAGCAAGTTAACTGAATGTGATAGTGTTCGAGTATGATAGCCAAGCAGATGTTCGGTGGCGCAATGACTTCAGTCAACTGCATGCAGCACTGAGGGTGCTGCCCCGCTCATCTCGGCGTGGGGTGTGGTTTTAGCTATCTCTCACGACATCGGCTGTGCCGGTGGGCGCGCCTGGAGCGGACGGCGCGCCGCTACCTGCCTGGAGGTCGCTAATTCGACAGGGCTGCCTTCACGGCAATTTGGGCGGCTTACACTGCTGGCCATTAAAACTGCTACACCGCGAAGATGACGTGCTACAGACGCGAAATTTAACCGACAGGAAGAAGATGCTGTGATATGCAAATGATTAGCTTTTCAGAGCATCCACACAAGGTTGGCGCCGGTGGCGACACCTACAACGTGCTGACATGAGGAAAGTTTCCAACCGATTTCTCATACACAAACAGCAGTTGACCGGCGCTGGCTGGTGAAACGTCGTTGTGATGCCTCGTGTAAGGAGGAGAAATGCGTACCATCACATTTCCGACTTTGATAAAGTTCGGATTGTAGCCCATCCCCATTGCGGTTTATCGAATGGCGACTTTGCTGCTCGCGTTGGTCGAGATCCAATGACTGTTAGCAGAGTATGGAGTCGGTGGATTCAGGAGGGTAATACGGAACGCCGTGCTGGATCCCAATGGCCTCGTATCACTAACAGTCGAGATGACAGGCATCTTATCCGCATGACTGTAACGGATCGTGCAGCCATGTCTCGATCCCTGAGTCAACAGATGGGGACGTTTGCAAGACAACAACCATCTGCACGAACAGTTCGACGACGTTTGCAGCAGCATGGACTATCAGCTCGGAGACCATGGCTGCTGTTACCCTTGACGCTGCATCACAGACAGGAGCGCCTGCGATAGTGTACTCAACGACGAACCTGGGTGCACGAATGGGAAAACGTCATTTTTTCGGATGAATCCAGGTTCTGTTTACGGCATCGTGATGGTCGCATCCGTGTTTGGCGACATCGTGGTGAGCGCACATTGCAAACATGTATTCGTCATCGCCATACTGGCGTATCACCCGGCGTGATGGCATAGGATGCAATTCGTTACACGTCTCGGACACCTCTTGTTCGCATTGACAGCACTTTGAACAGTGGACGTTACATTACAAATGTGTTACGACCCGCGGCTCTACCCTTCATTCGATCCCTGTGAAACCCTACATTTCAGCAGGATAATGCACGACCGCATGTTGTAGGTCCTGTACGGCCCTCTCTGGATACAGAAAATGTTCGACTGCTGCCCTGGCCAGCACATTCTCCAGATCTCTCACCAATTGAAAACGTCTGGTCAATGGTGGCCGAGCAACTGGCTCGTCACAATACGCTAGTCACTACTCTTCATGAACTGTGGTATCGTGTTGAAGCTGCATGGGCAGCTGTACCTGTACACGCCATCCAAGCTCTGTTTGACTCAATGCCCAGGCGTTATCAAGGTCGTTATTATGGCCAGACGTGGATGTTCCGGGTACTGATTTCTCAGGATCTATGCACCCAAATTGCGTGAAAATGTTATCAGATGTCAGTTCTAGTATAATATATTTGTCCAATGAATTCCCGTTTATCATCTACATTCCTTCTTGGTGCAACAATTTTAATGGCCAGTAGTGTAGCTGTAGAGCTCGTTGAATGGGCTTGAACTCGTTTGATCGTTCACTCGTACTATTTACTGAGTTCAAGTGGGGATGCGGTGCTATCTGTAATTATCACCGGGCAGGTTGCTGATGCACGTCGGTGGTGACTACTGTGGGTGGCAGAGCCATCGATAAGAAGTACCTAGCAGATAAAGACGGTGAAATAGACAATTTCAAAACAGAACTTGAAACTATTGCAATGTGGAGATAAATGATTAGATCTCTGTGGAAGCTAAAGAGGAGGAAACTAATAAAAAAGGTAAGCGACTATAGGGAGGAGAAAGCACTGAGATTTCTTAGCGCTGTGAAAAGAGTGCTTGCAGTACCGAAATCTGAACTAGAAGATAGATTCTGATAATCGGGGATTAAAGTCTACATTGATAGCTGATAATCAGCAATTACGATAAAAAGTGAGAGCTCTAATCTTGATGTATTGAAAACTGAATTTTTTACATTAGAAAATGAGCTAGATATTAATTACAAGGAGTTACACCACAAGACTCAACAATTAAGACAGAAAAGATCATCAGAAGGGAACTCGTTAAAAAAGCGGTATAAAACTGGATTTAGGCAACTGAGAAGGTGTGTTCAACAGGACACAGAAGAGATAGTGGACGGATACATGGTGAATTTTAAACAAAGTGTACCTGAACATTAAGTAGAAGTACCTAAGCCAGTTATTGACGTAAGTAGTAGTCAAGGAACTTAAGTCATGCAATAGCAAACTGGGCAGGTGGAGATTATGAGGTACATCTACATCTACATCCATACTCCGCAATCCACTGTTGTCGAGTAAAGCTATATCGAAAATCATGTCAATCGGATTCTGATGTATGTCTGCGTGTTAAACCTGTAGTTAAAAAAAGATACAGCAAAATATGATGAGTAGAGGCCGGACTATATGCGTCATAAAAACCTTAAAATGTGCATGCGAATATGCATTAAAAGTGTCGAAATATGCAAGATCAAATAATTAAAAAACGTGGTAGTCACTGCGTGCATTATATCTCAAAGTCGAACTTATGCATATCATTTACGAGGAAGAGCGCCGGCCACACAAAAAGTCGGTACATATTGAACGCTGATATCATTTCATGAATACTTTCTGGTAAAGGTCAGGAAGCCGGCCTTTCTGGGATCATTTTTTAAAAATTTGCAAATGAGGATGCGTACCATGTTTCAAGAACTATTCCTTCTTTGCTATTGTTGTCGGCAACAAGCGGATGCGATGCAGCGAAACAATCGGTATGTACAGGACCAAGTTCGAGATATATCGCACGTAGAGAGGCACGCTCAAGTACACAGTAATATTTTATTAAAAAAAAAACATACAATCATGAATTCATTTGAACAGCATTAACTTTTAATCAATACTATTGTATCAAAGCATCATTTACAATTTATTTTACTTTTTTCTACTATTGTCAACATAAATGACCAAGTACTGTTCGGTAGTAAGAGTGTGTCTCCGATCACTCAAAACATTTTTATAAGCAGAAAACGACCGTCCTACCTCAACTGAGGTAAGAGGGCAGTATTTGAATTTGGGGTTATGTTAGCACTTACCCCGTCCCTTTAACAAAACTATCAATTTGGCACGAGGTTCAAAGCCTGGTTATTGTTTTAAATCTTTTCAAACTTTTCTTTAAGTTTTCTTGGGAATACCTCCGGCAATGATGAGTTCGTTAGAATAATTTTATTTATTAACTGAATAGATTCATTCAACGACAAACCTTGAGTTCCAAGCTTTTCAATACTTGCAGGTATACTGGAAAAATGAGTGCATATCACAGCAATGAGTTTTTTAGTACCGGAATCTTAAAAGCTTCCTTACACTGGCAAACGGCCAAGGCCTCTGCACTATCGATGTCGTTTACTACCCCTCTAATGGCCTCGAAATGTTCATCGTAAAACAACACAGCTTCGACGCACGCGCTCCAACGAGATACCGCTGATTCAGGAGGTAAAGGCACTTATGGTAGTTTTTCTTAATGGGTCTTAATGCAGGCAGCAGCCTTTAGAAACTGTTTGTGGATTAAATCAGTTTATTTATATTCACAAACGTGGAATACTTCTTCAGCAAGGCGATGTACTCCATGAGTAAAGCACGTCACCTGAATCACATTGGGATAAAATATTCGGAGGACTTTCCCTGCTTTGATATCTAGGGAGCAGCATCTGAAATAAACACAAACACCCTTTCATCTGCAGAAGATTCTGGTAATATTTCTCTAATACCCTCATTCACAAATCTGGCGATCGTAGAATGATTTACTCTTTCAAGTTCATTGCAGGCCGCTAAATACTAAGAAGAAGGCTCTTCTTTTAAAACACCAACAATTAAATTTGCAATGTAACGGCAGTTTAATTGTTGGTGCAGTTTCAAAAATGGTTCAAATGGCTCTGAGCACTATGGGACTCAACATCTTAGGTCATAAGTCCCCTAGAACTTAGAACTACTTAAACCTAACTAACCTAAGGACAGCACACACACCCATGCCCGAGGCAGGATTCGAACCTGCGACCGTAGCAGTCCCGCGGTTCCGGACTGCAGCGCCAGAACCGCTAGACCACCGCGGCCGGCTGGTGCAGTTTCGTCAGCTGAAATCCAGATAATGGTGTCCTTGAGTACATTGCGTATTTCTTCCAGAACATCTACTTAAACTGTCGGTATGTAATGTTTAGGAAATGTTCATTCATCTGGTATATTTTGATTTAAGCAATATTTGTACAGGAAGCCTCTGAGGACAGGGTTTGTAAATTTGTGAAGAGGAATATTCCTTGCAATGAATGGTTAATAAAGGAAACAAAAGAAAACTTCAGAGTAGGTATTAAAACCATGGAGAAGAAATGAAACTTTGAGGTTCGCCGATGACATTGTAATTCTGTCAGAGACAGAAAAGGACTTGGAAGAGCAGTTGAACGGAATGGACAGTGTCTTGAAAGGAGGGTATAAGATGAACATCAACAATATCAAAATGAGGACAATGGAATATAGTCGAATTAAGTCGGGTGATGCTGAGGGAATTAGATTAGGAAATGAGACACTTAAAGTAGTAAAGGAGTTTTGCTATTTGGGGAGCAAAATAACTGATGATGGTCGAAATAGAGAGGATATGTAGACTGGCAATGGCAAGGAAAGCGTTTCTGAAGAAGAAAAATTTATTAACATCGAGTATAGATTTAAATGTCAAGAAGTCGTTTCTGAAAGTATTTGTATGGAGTGTAGCCATGTATGGACGTGAAACGTGGACGATAAATACTTTAGACAAGAAGAGAATAGAAGCTTTCGAAATGTGGTGCTACAGAAAAATGCTGAAGATTAGATGGGTAGATCCACATAACTAATGAGGAGGTATTGAATAGAATTGGGGAGAAAAGGAGCTTGTGGCACAACTTGACCAGAAGAAGGGATCGATTGGTAGGACATGTTCTGAGACATCGAGGGATCACCAATTTAGTATTGGAGGGCAGCGTGGAGGGTAAAACTCGTAGAGGGAGACCAAGAGATGAATACACTAAGCAGATTCAGAAGGATGTACGCTGCAGTAGGTACTTGGAGATGAAGAAGCTTGCATAGGATAGATTAGCACGGAGAGCTGCATCAAACCAGTCTCAGGACTGAAGACCATGAATGGTTCACATAGATCCATGTTAAACCGATTTTTTTGGTTACATTTGGACCTTTACCCTGCTACTGCAACTTGTTGTTGTCAGAAGTTCTTGTCGTAGTCCTTTCTTCTGCATTCCTGCGATATGAAGACTTGTCTTGACATGCTGGTCTATTTGAAGCTTTTTTTTGCACGAAACGTTTTTCTCGCAAACTCGACAATATAAAACAATTCCGTCGTGTTTAAATGTTCCAGGATGGTCATCCACTAAACGACGTTTCTTTTTTCGGGCGGCACGGCGCACAACACTTTATATAACACTAGTCGTAAACACGTTAACTGTGTACTAGTAAATAGGAAGCTAAACTGAAACAATGCACGTGCGACTAATTTAATTTAATTTAATTGTTGCCGACGCGTACGGTACGACAGCGGAGGGGATTAACCGGGGCGCCGAGGCAGGAGCGTTGACTCTGTCTGCCTGTTCCTTTTCCTGTTCTGTAATTGATTTCACTAGGCAGTGGCCTCTCAGTTAGCGATTGCACGCATTCTAGGTCGCGGTCAATCTGTGAGACATCTACAGTAGATCGAGCTAGAGACCGCCCGTTTTTAAAGTACTGTAAACATAGAGCGAAAATATGCATCGTTACTAGTTTTTAGTTAAAATATGCAATATCCGGTGAAAAGGAACCAAATATGCAAATGCATATGAAACATACCAATGCTTATAATCCGGTCTGTGGCAATGACTAAGGTAAAAGAGGGTGTGGGAGTTATTTTCTATGATACGTACTGACAAGGGAACCTCCCCATCGCACCTCCCTCAGATTTAGTTGTAAGTTGGCACAGGGGATAGGCCTTTAAAAACTGAACACAGATCAATCGAGAAAACAGGAAGAACTATGAAAAAAATAATCCAAATATACAAACTGAGTAGTCCATGCGCAAGATAGGCAACATCAAGGATACTGTGTGCTCAGGAGCACCGTGGTCCCGTGGTTAGCGTGAGCAGCCTTCCCTCGAATGAAAAGTTTTTCGTTCGTTGACGTCTCCGTTCACTGTAATAAGTTTAGTGTCTGCGTTTTGCGACCGCACCGCAAAACCGTGCGATTAGTAGACGAAAGGACGCACCTCTCCAATGGGAACCGAAAACATTTGATCGCAAGGTCATAGCTCAACCGATTCCTCCATAGGAAAACGCGTCTGATATATTATATACGACACTGGTGACGGCATGTGCGTCACATGACATGAATATGTTATCGACCCACCTAACTTGTACACTTGGCGAATGGGTAAAAAGATTCTACCTTGCCCGATTTAGGTTTTCTTGTGGACGTGATAATCACTTCCAAAAAAGTGATGAAAACATAAGAGTTTGTCACATAAACTGCAACAGCTTCACAGTAGCGCAGTTTTCCCTGTGCTCTGTCAGATAATAATTGTCTGAAAATAAACTTTTCAGTCGAGGGAAGACTTGAACCAACGACCTGTCGTTCCGCAGCTGCTCACGCTAACCACGGGACCACGGCGCTCCTTAATTTACACTATCCTTGTTGTTGCCTATCTTGCCCATGGACTACTCAGTTTGTATATTTTGCTTATTTTTTTCATAGTTCCACACAACTTCTTCCGGTTTTCTCGACTGATCTGTGTTCAGTTTTTCAAGGCCTATCCACTGTGCCAACTTATAACTAAATCTGAGGGGGGTGCGATGGGGAGGTTCCCTTGCGAATATACTGAACTTTGTTGATCAAGTTAAGGTAAACGACCAGTCACAATGTAAATGTTTCTGCTAATGAATGTTGCTCTCTTACATACAATCGTGTAAGTGAAGATAGTCACTCAGGCGGTAACTGAAAGATGTTTAATTGAGCAGCCGAAAGTGTTACTCACAATGTAATTCCTGCAATGAATCACTACTGTTTCTAATTATCAATTTATTTTGCTATTATTTGAACTGCTGTTCACTTGGAAAATGCTGACGGTGGACGACAGAATTATACCGACTGCTGTGGATGCGGTCGGACGGTTAGACGGATGACGGACGCAATAATCCTCCATTGTTGAGTTTTCGGTGTGCAAAATCTGTCTGTCTCTGTCTGATAAATGAAGCTGTCGGTGTCGTATTCCTACCAACTATACAAATTGGTAAGTGGAAGGGAGGGTTAATTGTTATTCAGCATTTTTTAATTTCAAACAAGCGCTAATTTTTCTCATCTTTTCTTTAATTATATTCGTGAAAGTCATGAAACAGTTCACTTATATTCCTTGGATATTCGTAGTGATCTCCATGGAATCCCAGGGTTGTGCTGAACGGAGTTCAATAAATGCTGTCTTAATAACGCGGCCGAATATTTATGAAAGAAAAGTCAACTAGCAAACAGTGGAAAATCCAGGATGAAAGTTGCCACTCACCATATAGCGGAGATGCTGAGACGCAGATAGGCACAACAAAACGTCACGAGTTGGCTTCAGTTGTCAGAGACTACCGTCATGTGTGTGTGAATTGCGTTTGTGTGTTTGTGAAATGCGTTTGCATGAGTGTGTGTGTGTGTGTGTGTGTGTGTGTGTGTGTGTGTGTGTGTCTACTTTTGACGAATGCCTTGCTGGACGAAAGCCTATTTGTGAGAGTCTTTTCGTTGTGCCTTTCTGCCACCCAGCATCTCCGCTATATTGTGAGTTACAAAAATCAACTAGCGCTGTTCAGTTTCGTCCATGGTGTCATCCTTGCGTGAACTGTGAGAGAGAACACACTGAAGGAAAAGCGCAGTGGAATCACCTGTGAAGTTGATAGCTGGCGGAGAAAGCAGCCGTAGGACCCCAGGCAGAAGCTCAACGAGGTTGCGCGCTTTCAGCACGACTGACTGTGACCAGCCAGCTATCAACGGAAACTCTTGTACGTGCGCCGGACACGAGGCAGTTTTGAAACAACTGACGATAGGCAATCTGTTTACGTCACACTTTCACATGGACAACAAGAAACACTGAAAGTCGCTTTTCTAATGAACCTTCACGCCAAGTTGGAGGTTTACAACCAACTTCAGTGACAATTTTCACAAATTAGACACACTTTCCGGAATACAAATAAGAAACAAGGAAGGCCATATTCATTTACCGTGAAAAACAGCGCTTTAAACTCAGGTGCTTTTGTGGTGCTCTACACATGCAGTATCTTCAAGGTTCAGAGGAAGCTTCAGTATTGCTTAATGTTATGCGAAATATGAGCTTCTTCAAAAGCAGTCGAGCAATGACATTAAGTAATGTCGAATTTTCATTGTTACCCCATGGAATTTTTGCGATAACGACAAAGAACCAATGTCGTATGTACAGCATAAACAAAATGTAATTACAGGTGAAAAGCCGCCTTACAATGAACATGCGTCTTTATCCACTGTTGATTAGGTCTTTAAAATAACTAATCGCTTTGCTGTTCAGAAGGGATTTATTGATGCTTCTCGGGGTATCATCGGAAATACGAAAAATAAGAACAAAGTGTCGATACAGATTCTTATTTTTGATACTTCCGATGATGAGCAGAGCACAAAAGTGCGTCAATAAATCACTCTGAACAGAATGAGTAGTTATTTTAGCGACCTGATCAGCAGTGGATAAAGATTCTTTTCTACATTAATGGTCGTATGCCTCCCACGCGACTTGATGTCGCTCCTTAAGTTATGCACCTGTCGGCTCAAAACCCGTAACGGTGGCATTTCTACTTAATAAACAGCGTGGTTCGTTGCTATTTTAACTTTTTGTAAGAATATACCTGTGTTTTTATGTACCCACGGTACCATTGGGTAAGTATTCGATAAAATAACATAGCGTTTATACCTCTTTCAAAGGTAATCATGTTTTGTGTTTTTCGTTCACACTGAAAAACTGTAAAACAGTCCTGTCATAAAAGTCTTCATATTGTGGATCAACGCCAACTGAATGATGATTTTATACGAGATCTGCATTTTCATTTTCAATATTTAAGAACTGGGCAACTGAATCCAGTACCAGCGGTACTTGCCACACTTCATATGAAAATTATCTTGGCAGAGGACGAGCCAAAACTGAGGCCGCTTATTACAGTATCAGACAGGACAACATTAGCAACTAACGTTAAAGCAGCTGACGCGATAGATATGCCAGAAGATAAAGCGGAAGATCAGACACTTCAACGAAATTCTGCCATCCTACAAAAAATAAGCTTGAGTTTTAGGACCACTTCGTTATTCTGGATTAGAATGGAATGCATTACAACCGAAACTAAACGTAGGTCACAGCATTGTCACTGCACAAAAAAAAGCGAAATTTATTTCATAGGGGAAATGTTCGTCTTTTTATTCACTGATTATCACATACTGTTGCGCAAACCCAATGAGAAGAAGAGCTGTCAGGTTTGTGGAACGACTCGAGAAGACATTAGCTGATTGAAGCCTGAAAGATACCAGAGCGTAACAATTAATTAGCAAATACTTATCATTTCTCGCCGATTTCCAATGCTGCTGTAGCTGTAAGAGATTTTGCAAGTTATCTACTCCACTTGCTGAAACTTGCTGAGTTCTTGACATTGTAGCTACTGATCTGGTAGTGCTAAGAGAAATTTAGGGAACTCCAGGTCGACACGATTTCCTCTTTCAAAATCTCATGTTTATTGCGTAATATTGTAACAAAACTGGCTCACAAAAACTGTCGGAAAACTGCCACGCCCATGGCTGATTCACCACTCCTTATATGTATATTTGTAACAGTGACTGCCGACTTCATCAATTAAACAGAATATTTATAGATTACAATCAAAATCTTGCCAGTGTACAGACACTGTTAAAGGTGGCTACACTGAGTCAGCGCCAGAGATTGCGCCAAAGATTATTATTCCGCCGCTTCCACTGGTGCAGTTGTAGTTCAGAGGATGTCGAGGGCAGTAGTAGTTCAGAGGATGTCGAGTGCAGTTGTTGTTCTGTTGGGCGAGAGAGTAGATGCTGTTCGCTTGGTATAATGTATAGATGGAAGATGTTGCAATGATCACAGTGTATTTTTCGTCAATATACATTGAGGTAAAAAAAAGTATTTCAAATTTCCTTAATGACAATGCCTCTTGGCCACAGGTCCAGTCAACAAAGCATCTGGCTCGTGTTCATGTATTAGACTTGTAATTCTGGTTTCTATGTGCAATTATAGTATTTCTGGTTTTTCAATTAGTTCATTGTAAATGGTGTTTAAAATATCTTGTCTTATTGAGGAAGAACCGAGCCAGATACATGTACGTTGAGTCACACTACCACACACAGAACAGTTACACTTGTGCTTTGTTGTTTCGTAGATTTTATAGTTGCAGGGGACTTAATTAATCAATTGTGTTAATGGAAATGTCTTGTCATCCTTTATTTTTATTTTATGCAGTCAGATTGTGTGCTAATACTAGTTAAAGCCAATCTATTACGAGACTTCGTAACCGGCCACAGAGCTACTTAAGTTATTGCATTTATTCATTATTCTTTTTAATTAAGCCCCCATGCAACTGTAGTCATTCAGTTACGCATTAATTTGTTCCTCTCACATTGCAACACAAAGTTTTTCATGGTTTTAGCTTTTAGTGTTGAAATTCCTAAAATATGTTCTGTAAGAATGTTTTTTTTTATAAAGTTGCTGATATCATGAAGTTTATTACACAAATACAAACGGAATGCTAATATTAGTCCTTACAAAAGCTATCCTGCAATTACCAAATGAGAACTGTTTATGTCTTATGTTCAAGTATCGATTAGTAACAGTCGAACAGAGCAGAGACAGATGTATGCTTGCTAAAGTCGCAATGAAATTAATGATAGTATATGGATCAGTATAATAAATTGAATTCTAAGTGACCAGATAATTGAAAAAAGGTTGTTGAAAACGTATATAAACCTGTAAATGTGGCAGCCTGACACCTGAGGCCAACACTTCATGTCATACTTATCCTAACGATCACATATTGTTACGTTTCAACACCTCCCCCTCCCCCCCCCACCCCTCAATTCTGTCAATAATGAAACTTCGATCACTTGCCAGAAACATAGTATAAAAGTCCCCAAAAATTACCAATCAGCACAACATGAAATAGACTCCATGAACGTAAAATGTCACAGTGAATGTAATAGATCAAATATGCAAAAATTATGAATACACGCTCAAAGCAACGTTTAGCACAAAGATTCACATTTAAACCCTGTCCATTCGTACATAATGTCACAAACAAATTATCAAGGAAAGAATGTATATATTCTTCTTATGTGCTTGTCTCAAAGCCTGAGAAGATTCCAGTCCATTTATGGTAACTCCTCCTTCCCGTGTCATTGTATTCCTCTGGTGCTCCCAGGCACATAGTCTGTGTTCAGTAATTTCTGTAGTTACATACAGCTGATTTTAGTCACTATTCATCACCACTACAACATACACTGCATAGTGTACAAAGAAACAGAATAGGCAACAGTTATACATGACTGATGCTCAAATACCCAGGTATAGTGCTTATATTAAAGTCTCAAATTTCATTATCATTACACAGATTTTGTTTCATAGACAGTAGCTTTCTAGCAAGTTAAGTTTTGAAAAATTCTACCAATATGAGACTTCCTCAAATGGCATTTGTGGGCAACATTTACATTCTGAAATATCACCTCCAAGACAGAATAATAGTTAAAACAGGGTGTAGATAGCAAGATGATTAGTTTGTATGTTCATAGATAGAAGTTATTTTCAGTTTCTTTTCATTTTGGTATGTTCATTTTGACATTATAATTGCGCTCTCTGCAAAGTAGTCCATAACTCAGGAAACATCAAAATATTAACTTTTTTTCAGAAGAAGGAAAGACTGTGCAGGCAAACGCTTTTTTACTAGTGTCGCTCTCATGTCAGAAAACTAAAATGTATATTCATAAAGTAATAAAAGTAGTAATTAATAATTTCCTTCCTTCAGTTTCTAAGTACTGTACAATTGTGGTCACCCAACGTAAGGCATTCTGCACAGGTACATGCTTTTGCGTAAGTATTCGATATTGATATGTAATAAAATTTTCGTGTAATGATATATCAAAACGTTCAGTGAACGAATTATATGATTAACGATTATTAATCCGGCCAGATGTGTCAGTACAAGTGATAGCTTACATGCAAATTCTATTCAACTAACTCCTTTTTGATCCAACAAAATTACATTACAGTACGGCAATAACTGTTAGCATAACTGTCCTTTAGCATAGCCGAACCAAAGTAACCCTGCTTTCAAATTCCTTTAAATGTGCTGTGTAAATAACATCCACTGTGTCTGTTACACAGTTTTTCTTTTTGACATAATATACTGGAAATGTGTTATAGGAAGGACAGACACAATTTATGGATCATAGTACTTTATAGAAACAACGTAAGGTACAATGAAGTGTAGGTTGGATGTAGCACTGAACACATTGAATGGGCAACAGTAAGACAGGTTACAGAATAGGCCGAGCACTCGTTTGAGATTGTTTAAATAATACAGTTTCTGTGATGGGTGACCTGAGGGCGTCAGGGGGCCTACTAGGCGTCTTCTATAAGCGGGTCTGTGAATTGTATGGATGCGCGATCTCTGAAATTGCGCGCATCGTGAGTGAAGGTACTTCACTCTTTTACATACGTAAAAACAACAGGCACAGAAAAATACATGGTACAGAAAAAGGAACTGGTACCGAAAGAAAGCACTGGTACCGAAAAAGCTCTGGTACAGTGAAGAAAAAGTACTGATCTTACAAGGCACTGAGATTATTGTTGTTGTTGTTATGGTCTTCAGTCCTGAGACTGGTTTGATGCAGCTCTCCATGCTACTCTATCCTGTGCAAGCTTCTTCATTCTCAGTACCTACTGCAGCCTACACCCTTCTGACTCTGCTTAGTGTACTCATCTCTTGGTCTCCCTCTACGATTTTTACCCCCCTCGCTGCCCTCAAATGCTAAATTTGTCATCCCCTGATGCCTCAGAACATGTCCTACCAACCGATCCCTTCTTCTTGTCAAGTTGTGCCACAAACTCCTCTTCTCCCCAATTCTATTCAATATCTCCTCATTAGTTATGTGATCTACCCATCTAATCTTCAGCATTCTTCTGTAGCACCACATTTCGAAAGCTTCTATTCTTTTCTTGTCTACACTATTTATCGTCCATGTTTCACTTCCATACATGGCTACACTCCATACAAATACTTTCAGAAACGACTTCCTGACATTTAAATCTACACTCGATGTTAACAAATTTCTCTTCTTCAGAAACGCTTTCCTTGCCATTGCCAGTCTACATTTAATATCCTCTCTACTTCGACCATCATCAGTTATTTTGCCCCCAAATAGCAGAACTCCTTTACTACTTTAAGTGTCTCATTTCCTAATCTAATTCCCTCAGCATCACCCGACTTAATTCGACTACATTCCATTATCCTGGTTTTGCTTTTGTTGATGTTCATCTTATATCCTCCTTTCAAGACACTGTCCATTCCGTTCAACTGCTCTTCCATGTCCTTTGCTGTCTCTGACAGAATTACAATGTCATCGGCGAACCTCAAAGTTTTTATTTCTTCTCCATGGATTTTAATACCTACTCCAAATTTTTCTTTTGTTTCCTTCACTGCTTGCTCAATATACAGATTGAATAACATCGGGGAGAGACTACAACCCTGTCTCACTCTCTTCCCAACCACTGCTTCCCTTTCATGTCCCTCGACTCTTATAACTGCCATCTGCTTTCTGTACAAATTGTAAATAGCATTTCGCTCCCTATATTTTACCCCTGCCACCTTCAGAATTTGAGAGTATTCCACTCAACATTGTCAAAAGCTTTCTCTAAGTCTACAAATGCTAGAAACGTAGGTTTGCCTTTCCTTTTCTTCTAAGATAAGTCGTAGGGTCAGTATTGCCTCACGTGTTCCAACATTTCTACGGAATTCAAACTGATCTTCCCCGACGTCGGCATCTATCAGTTTTTCCATTCGTCTGTAAAGAATTCGCGTTAGTATTTTGCAATAGTCATGGAAAACACCAATGACGGCGCTGTCATCATTTCAACGCCCGACGACGGCGGCTGCCGCAGCTTGTGGAGGGTAGAAGTGGTGTTGGGGCAGTTTGGCGCGCTGTCCCCCCCTTCGTGAGAAGCAGTAGAGTAGGACAGGGGACGGCGTCTCCATAGCGACGTCATCGAAGTCAGCGGTTGGCACCGGAGGTGCCAGCGGGGATGTCGTAGATGACGGCCGCACATGACCCAGCAACGGATGCAGTGGCGGCTGCGGCGTCAAGGGCATCGGGTGAAGGAGGCTCCATGGTTGGCGTCCATGTAGCAGTCCGCCGGGCTCTTGTACCCTACTGAGTGAAACGGTACGAACTCAGTCTAAAGCAGTTTCAGGGCACCTGCCGGATACACACTTTTGCATCTGAGTTTTAATCGTCCAAACCTGCGTTTCGCTTGAGGATGAAAGGGGTAGCTCTGAGAAGGCGAACACCACTAGCCTGACAAGAGGACGCAAATTGTCGAGAAACAAACAGGAGGCTATTATCGGTAACTACGGCACACGGAAGTCCTTCAATTGCAAGAATCGTAAACAGCGCCGAAATCGTAGCCACTACGTACGCGGACGGACAACACGCCACGTAGAGAAACTTGGGATAGGCTCCCACTACAATGAGCCGATAGTGATTTAGGAAGGACCCAACAAATCGACATACACTATGTGATCAAAAGTTTCCGGACACCCCCAAAAACATACGTTTATCATATTAGGTGCATTGAGCTGCCACCTACTGCTAGGTACCCTATATCAGCGACCTCAGTAGTCATTAGACATCGTGAGAGAGCAGAATGGGGCAATCGGCGGAAAGTACGGACTTCGAACGTGACATACGTCTGTACGCGAGATTTCCACACTCCTAAACATCCATAGGTCCACTGTTTTCGATGTGATAGTGAAGTGGAAACGAGAAGGATCACATACCGCACAAAAGCGTACAGGCCGACCTCGTCTGTTGACTGACAAAGACACCGACAGTTGAAGAGGGTCGTAATGTGTAATAAGCAGATATCTATACAGACCATCACACAGGATTTCCAGACTGCATCAGGATCTACTGCAAGTACTATGACAGTTAGGCGGGGATGAAAAAACTTGGATTTCATGGTCTGGCGGCTGTTCATAAGCCACACATCACGCTAGTAAATGCCAAACGACGCCTCGCTTGGTGTAAGGAACGTAAACATTGGACAGTTGAACAATGGACAAACGTTGTGTGGCGTGACGAATCACGGTGCACACTGTGACGATCCAATGACAGGGTGTCGGTATGGCGAATGCCCGGTGAACGTCGGCTGCCAGCGTATGTAGTGCCATCAGTAAAATTCAGAGGCGGTGTGGTCGTTGTTGTTTTGCGTAGCACTGTCACAGCACAGGCCTTCACTGATGTTTTAAGCACCTTCTTGTATCACACTGTTGAGGAGCAATTCGGAGATGGCGATTGCATCTTTAAACACCATCGAGCACCTGTTAACAGTGCACGGCCTGTGGCAGAGTGGATACACGACAATAATATCCCTGTAATGGACTAGCCTGCACAGAGTTCTGACCTGAATCCTATAGAACATCTTTGGGATATTTTGGAACGCCGACTTCGTGCCAGGGCTCAGCGACCGACATCGATACCTCTCCTCAGTGCAGCACTCCGTCAAGAATGGGCTGCCATTCCCGAAGAAACCTTTCAGCACCTAATTGATCGTATGCCTGCGAGAGTGGAAGCAGTCATCAAGGCTAACGGTGGGCCAACACTACAACACTATACTGAATTCCAGAATTACCGATGGAGGGCGTCACGAGCTTGTAAGTCATTTTCAGCCAGGTGTATGTATACTTTTGATCACACAGTGTATATACAAACCCACAGGCTATACGGCGTCTGGCCAAGGGGAAAAAGACTCCCACGGGACTACCTGTTACTGAACACAGTGAGTGCAAGAGGCGATAAGCCACGGAATGTTACCATCTATACCCGATGGGCCAAATATTTGGTGCGGGAGGTCCCCCGATGACAGAAATGCAAAAGCTACAGTACATTACGGCGTAAGGAAGTGGGAAACACAACCTTGGAGCAGCGTCCTCTGTACCTGACAAAAGAACCCCGTCAATCGTAGACAGGTGGTGATGGAGGGAGAAATAATTACGCAATGGATCCGAGGAACGACAGGGGGGTTTCTCTAGTCACTCGTGCTGCACAAAAGAAAGGACCCGACGGGATTCGAAGCGACAACCGATGCTATCGTGGCACAAGTGATTGGAAAACCGTCGACCGCATTCTGGTTCTCAGTACCTAAATAGAAATAAGGAACTCGTCCTGATTGAACACCAGGTCCAGCACGATTGGAAGGCGAGATCAGGTATCGGCATTGGCTTGTTGCACAGTCGGCAGGTAATGGATCTGATAATGATAAGAAGAGAGAAAAAATAATGCGCTGCCTTGTCCGGCACTTCAGCCGAAGGGTTAAAAAGAGCAACCAAAGGCTTGTGATCCGTGAACTTAGAACCATACACGAAGTCGTGAAATTTCTGAGGGCGAACCCAATCACTACTTCTTTTAAATCTGAGAATACCGCTGCTGAGTGGGAGTTAAAGTGTTAGAAGTATAAGCAATGGGTCGTTCAGACCTGTCCGCATATTTGTGCGCCACCACCGAGCCAAGACCGTGCTGAGAGGCATCTGTAGCCAACGCAAGATGCTGACCCGGCTGAAAAATGGCCAGACACGTGCAGACGAAGTTTAGATTTAAGCGAGGCAAATGCTCAGTCACAAGTTGGGGATCAGAAAAAAGGCACATTCTTACGCAAAAGTGCGTGTAGGGACGAGCAACAGTGGATGATCCGGTAAAAACTTAAGGTAGTACTTAACTTTACCTAGAACCACCAGCAATTCGCCGGCAGGAGTGGCCGAGCGGTTCTAGTCGCTACAGTCTGGAACCGCGCGACCGCTGTAGTCGCAGGTTCGAATCCTGCCTCGGGCATGGACGTGTGTGATGTCCTTAGATTAGTTACGTTTAAGTAGTACTAAGTTCTATGGGACTGATGACCGCAGAAGTTAAGTCCCATACTGCTCAGAGCCATTTGAACCATTTGAACCAGCAATTCCGTAAAGCCGTGTACCGCAAGTCTCTAGAGGAACGGAGGGTTCCAAATGATTGGAAAAGAGCACAGGTAGTCCCAGTCTTCAAGAAGGGTCGTCGAGCAGATGCGCAAAACTATAGACCTATATCTCTGACGTCGATCTGTTGTAGAATTTTAGAACATGTTTTTTGCTCGAGTATCATGTCGTTTTTGGAAACCCAGAATCTACTATGTAGGAATCAACATGGATTCCGGAAACAGCGATCGTGTGAGACCCAACTCGCGTTATTTGTTCATGAGACCCAGATAATATTAGATACAGGCTCCCAGGTAGATGCTATTTTTCTTGACTTCCGGAAGGCGTTCGATACAGTTCCGCACTGTCGCCTGATAAACAAAGTAAGAGCCTACGGAATATCAGACCAGCTGTGTGGCTGGATTGAAGATTTTTTAGCAAACAGAACACAGCATGTTGTTATCAATGGAGAGACGTCTACAGACGTTAAGGTAACCTCTGGCGTGCCACAGGGGAGTGTTATGGGACCATTGCTTTTCACAATATATATAAATGACCTAGTAGATAGTGTCGGAAGTTCCATGCGGCTTTTCGCGGATGATGCTGTAGTATACAGAGAAGTTGCAGCATTAGAAAATTGTAGCGAAATGCAGGAAGATCTGCAGCGGATAGGCACTTGGTGCAGGGAGTGGCAACTGCCCCTTAACATAGACAAATGTAATGTATTGCGAATACATAGAAAGAAGGATCCTTTATTGTATGATTATATGATAGCGGAACAAACACTGGTAGCAGTTACTTCTGTAAAATATCTGGGAGTATGCGTGCGGAACGATTTGAAGTGGAATGATCATATAAAATTAATTGTTGGTAAGGCGGGTACCAGGTTGAGATTCATTGGGAGAGTGCTTAGAAAATGTAGTCCAGCAACAAAGGAGGTGGCTTACAAAACACTCGTTCGACCTATACTTGAGTATTGCTCATCAGTGTGGGATCCGTACCAGATCGGGTTGACGGAGGAGATAGAGAAGATCCAAAGAAGAGCGGCGCGTTTCGTCACAGGGTTATTTGGTAACCGTGATAGCGTTACGGAGATGTTTAATAAACTCAAGTGGCAGACTCTGCAAGAGAGGCGCTCTGCATCGCGGTGTAGCTTGCTCGCCAGGTTTCGAGAGGGTGCGTTTCTGGATGAGGTATCGAGTATATTGCTTCCCCCTACTTATACCTCCCGAGGAGATCACGAATGTAAAATTAGAGAGATTAGAGCGCGCACGGAGGCTTTCAGACAGTCGTTCGTCCCGCGAACCATACGCGACTGGAACAGGAAAGGGAGGTAATGACAGTGGCACGTAAAGTGCCCTCCGCCACACACCGTTGGGTGGCTTGCGGAGTATGAATGTAGATGTAGAGTTCGGTGGCAGCAAATCTGCAATTGCTTCAATATGGTGACGCAAGGGCTTGACCCCGTGCGAGAAATCTCAAAACCTAGGTACTCAATTGACAGCCAAAAAAATTGAGATTTGACAAGATTGCAGCTGAGACTCGCAGACTGCAAAACAGAAAACAACCACGTAGAATGCTACAGTCGCAGGTTCTAATCTTGCCTCAAGCATGAATGTGTGTGATGTCCTTAGATGAGTTATGTTTAAGTATTTCTAATGCAAGGGGACTGACGACCTTAGATATTAAGTCCCATAGTTCTTAGAGCCATTTGAACCATTTTTTGCAGAATGCTAATTTGGTATTCGGTGGAAGGACCAAAAACAAGGATATCGTCGAGGTCATTGATCCATCCAGGCACAGAGCTTGTCAGCTGTTCTAAAAAACGCTTAAACATTGCGGACGCGCTAGCAACGCCAGAAGGCAAGCGTTGATATTGATATAGGCCGAAAGGTGCGTTGACAACGAGAAGACGCACAGTGACGTCAGTAGTAGCCGCCTGATAATTCTGCGAGCAACTCGTCAGGGCGGGGCAAAGGGTATGTATCTATCACCGACTGTACCTTAATCGTGACACTAAAGTCGCCGCAGAGGCGAAGCTTACCCGTCTGCTCCTTAATGAGGACCAGTGGTGAAGCATATTCACTGTAAGAAATAGGACGAATGACATCGAGCGACATCTAACAGTCTGATTCGGCCTTAACAGTCACGCAACGTAAAGGCACCTGCTGCGTCCGAAAAACCCGAGGGCGGACGAACTCTCTCTTGGCAATGTGGGTCTGAAAACCGGCAGCATAACCGAGCCGAGGAGAGCCTGGGGGAAAAGAGCGACGAAAACTCAGACCATAAAGACTCCAGTTGCTGACATGAAACTTGATCTGACACTAAGTTCACCTCAACGGCAAAAGAGAAACGGAAAGCGTTAAACGCATCTAACACTAACAGGTCTGCCGTATGAGAATGAACCACAAGAAAGAAGGTGAGAGGGCAAACAACACATTTGTAAGGAAGAAAACTGGAGAACTGACCTAGGATCGGAATCTGCTATCTATTGTAGCTAACCAACTTCCGTGAAATCTGTGTGAGGGGAAGCGAGCCCAAGTTCACATATGTTTGTGCATTTACTAAAGTCACTACAGCTTCTTCGTCAATTTGCATTTTTAGCAATTTCTTAAACACTCGCAAGTCAATAAACAATTTGTTCAGGGAGATAGTCATTGTAGAGATACAGTTTACATCCATCGGTACTACTGTGCCCGCGTTTTCTGAAGAGGAGTACACAACGGCGCAAAAGGCCTTTCTTGCGACATTTGTTGCAAACAGCCCAATGCTTGGGCACGCTCCAGGCTCGTGTTGAATGAAGCAGTGCAGGCAAGACGCCAGGGGGAACGCAGCAGCTGCTGTGATACGGCCTATTATTGCTGTGGCCGTAACCAAAGGTGGAATCGAAGGCTGTACTGCTGCAACGGTGTCCCCGTCATCCTGAACCAGTGCAGAATGGCTAATAGGGGTTGAGTGAGAAACGTCCGATACCTCCCCGCAGCAATCTGATCCCCTGCAGCTTGTGACACTTCGAGGAACTGTGTTACACTGAGCACATTAGTAAGCGTCGGATTCTCACAAGGAACTGATTTTTCGCGGACTTCCCTATTCAGGGACAGACGAATAATAACGTCGCACACCATATGATCAGCGTAGGATTCGTGATGGGTACTAGTGACAAATTTACAACGACGGCTCAACCCGTATAATACTCCAGCCCAGCCTTTGTAAGGTTTGTTTGGGCATTTCTGACAGTGGTAAAATACTACACGCGTCCCAGTAACATGCGTTCTGTCACAGTAGAAGGTTGGAACAAGCTTGCGCATTTTATCCAGTGATGAGCTGGCTGGTTCTTGCAAAGGTGCAAGTGGCACAACAACTGATACATGCTTGGCGGAAGCCAGGAAACAAAGAAAGCCCTTCACAGGTTTGCATGGTCCATCCGAAAAACCTGGAAATATTGGCGTAACCGTGACGGAAGTGTAACCTACTGCGAACACGCAGATGCCATTTGATTGAGAGCGGCGATGAGAGCCTGCTGTTGTTCTGCGAAAGCATGTTGCAGGGCAGTGATACGTTCTAGTATTTCTTCTATCGAGATGTTTGTCGGGTGACTTAGCACTGAGACTAACACGCGGAGAAAACGTAACCCTCACTTGTCGACCTATATGTTATAGCAAGAACAATGATGATTTATGGAACAAAGTACTTTATAGAGCCAAACTTAAGATACAGTGAGGTACAGGTTGTGCATAGCACTGAACACAATGAATGGACAACAGTAATACACTTCAGGCTTTCCCGGCGATCTAATGACATCTTGGGTTGTCGGGTGTTCTGCCGGATATCAGCGTCGTACTTGCACGATATTTCGGTCACGTGGCTCGTAACCTTCATCAGGTGCGACCTGAGACTGCTCTTCGAGTGGACCTGGTCCAGTATTTATGCCTATGGCCTTCCCCCTCCACCAACGGCTGCAGGCGCTTCCTCTGTGGTCCGCGCCCATTCCCTGCGACCTGCTGGAGCGTTGCTGCTCCGTTTTCCGTCCGCTGCGGTTCTAGGTGTTCCCTCTGCGGTCCACGCCCACCAACCCCGCTCCTGGGGGTTTCATCTACGGTCTGGGGTACCAAGCGTTCCCCCTGCGGTCCGCGCCCGCTCACCACGACCTTATGGCTGACGATCTTATGAACCGTGACACAGGGTACCAGCTAAGCAGAGCCTGGGATCCGGCTCTGGAATTGTTAAAGGAGCAACGGGGCCAGCTGCAACACTGCACAAACAGAAGAACCAGAGACATGGAGATGGAAAACGAGCCCCTGACGGACTGCCAGGAGCACCAGACCGGAGATGGAACACCCAGAAGTGGGACTGGTGGGCGCGGACCGCAGAGGGAACATCCAGAGCCGCAGTGGACGAAAAACGGAGCGGCAACGCTCCAACAGGTCGTGGTGAGCGGGCGCGGACCGCAGGGGGAACGCTTGGTACCCCAGACCGCAGATGAAACCCCCAGGAGCGGGGTTGGTGGGCGCGGACCGCAGAGGGAACACCTAGAACCGCAGCGGACGGAAAACGGAGCAGCAACGCCCCAGCAGGTCGCAGGGAATGGGCGCGGACCACAGAGGAAGCGCCTGCAGCCGTTGGTGGAGGGGGAAGGCCATAGGCATAAATACTGGACCAGGTCCACTCGAGGAGCAGTCTCAGGTCGCACCTGATGAAGGTTACGAGCCACGTGACCGAAATATCGTGCAAGTACGACGCTGATATCCGGCAGAACACCCGACAACCCAAGATGTCAACAGTAATACAGGTTACAGAATAGGCCGAGCACTCGTTTGTGATCGTTTAAATAACAATGTTTCTTTGACAGCTCGCCAGAGCGCGCCAGGGGCTTACCCAGGTGACCTCTATAAGGGGCCTGAGAACTGTTGCATGCGCATTCTCTGACATCACGCGCCTCATGAGTGAAGGTACATTAAAATTTACAAGTCATGGCTCAATAGTACGTCTGCATTTAAACACCTCTATAACCTCCCATAAATAAATCATATAAGTTTTGCGATTAAACACCTCTCGAAATGAAAATGAAAGTTGTGTATGCAAATGCATCTCTTGACAAACAAACGAAATCAAGAATAAGTTCACAAGTTGTGGCACCGAGGCTATGTGCCTTTACCATAGTAACATGCGAAATACAAGTGTCGTAAAATACCACAATACAAGTATGAAATCTCCTATCATCTTGATCCTTGGCCGTTGATCTTAAAATGCGTGAACACTGAACAACTCATAAATGCATGAAGGTAAGAATGCATGTGTCTGATGACAGCATTGACTAAATGGCTTCACAAACTGCAGTGACTCGCATCAGTCAGACAATCTTTTCCGTATATTATTCAATATCTCTTTCCATAGAGTCTCTCTCTCTCTCTGTGTGTGTGTGTGTGTGTGTGTGTGTGTGTGTGTGTGTACCAAAAAAAAAGATAATTCATCTTTTGGCAATAAGACTACCTATAATATAGTAGACTATATACATCCAGCTCAGTTAAAATCATTTTCTAGTAGTGTGTGCAGTATAAACCGTGTAGAACTCTTCCATGTTAACATGTTTCAGGCATTTTATTGATAAACTCTAGCGGCTGTTTTCTAAAAGTCTACCAGTCACTCAGCAGATTTATGGCAAGAACATAGTGTACACTAATATTGATCATACTCATTGTGTATCATTAACTTCATTTTTCATTTACCAGTAGATGGTTGGTTGGTTTAGAGGCGGGAGAAGGGACCAAACTACGAGCTCATCGGTCCCTTACTAGTAGAATAGAAATCATGTGAAACGACGTATAAAGACAATACATATCTATAAAGTCGTTTCAGGTGAAATATTAGTTCAAAACAGTATCCATTTCCTTTTACTCATTATAACTGAACTACAAGATTATCCACAGGAAGCACATAAGGTATGTAACTTAAATTAGCAGCAATATTCTCACTATAGTATAGTGATGTGTATCAAAGTAACTCTCAGACAGTAGCTATTTAATTAAAGTATCTCTCTTACTTCTTAACAACCTAAAGAAGTATATCTTCCAATAACAATAGTAATCCATGTGTTTGATTTCTTTCTTAATATTACTAGCACCATTGACTAATTTCAAGTAAAAAATTCTGGGTGCATAGACAAGTATTCATTTCAAAACAGCTCAGGACAGTTTAGCTTCAAACAGTGTTCATTTATAGGTTACATTGTGTAAAAAATCCACTTCTTCAACAAACTCTTCCAATGTGAAGCAAAACATATCTCATATGTGTAATACTATCTGTGACAATTTTTAGTATATAGTTGTGTAATTGGTAAACTCACAGAATACAAATAAGATGAAATTAATACAGAAAGAAAATGAAGTTTCAGCACACAGACTGAGATGCTTTGTAAGATTAACGTTTCATCTTATGTTACTGACATAACTTTTTATGACGATAATTCCACAATACAAGTTAAACGAAAATTCACATTCACAAGTCAGACATTAGCACCAAGAAAAGAGTAAAAGAAAAGTCAGAGAATAACTGTACCACTAACAGCTATATTACAGAAGCTAATAGCACAGGGCTGAGCACCTAGACGTTGCCACCTTCTTGATGTGCAAAGAACACACATTTCCTCGAAGGAATATTGAAACTGTTGTAAAATAAAATTACATATCATGCTTTACGTATTCAGATAATAGTATGTCAGAGATTTCTAACTTTTCCACTACACGTCACATGACAGTCCACTTTTCCTTTCCATGTCTCCAAGCTTTTTGTTGCAGTACATTCATTAAGCCAAAAACTTTTCTTGTTTTAGGATAAATAATCTGTAAGCATTTGGATCAGGATTTAATATCATTACATATAGCCCAATGTACATGTCAAAAAACTTTCTGATTTCTTTAGTAATTGCTCCAGATCTTTCATTGACTTTCAAGACAACTAGGTCCCCAATTCTAAAATGACTAACTTCTATTTTTCTGTCAGGTTTTTGTTTTCTTAAATTGTACTGTTGTTGAGGGGTCCTCCTAACAATTTATTCAATTTCCTGCGCAGTTCAGCTTCTATTAGTTTATTGAAAATGTTGTCAGGTTTTTTTTGTTGTGCATAATTTCATAAGGACAAAATGCGGTTTAAAATGTCTTCAGAATCCCTTACGTAATCTATTCATCCACAACGACTTTTACTGCAATATGTTCTAAACTAACTACCTATCTCTCTCATGTACCTCTCTGATGAATTGCTAGCTCGAAAATATACAGAAATTAGTATGTGTTTTATGTTGTCATCCCTCAAAAAGTTTTTCCATGCTGTGAAAGTGAATTATGTCCCATTATATGGCAGTATGGCTTTGCGTCTCCCTATATTCTGAAAACAGCGTTTACTCATTTTAGAGATAATGTTCTTGCTTGTAGCTTTTCTTAACAGGTAAAGTTCGTTGAATTTTGAGAATAGATGAACCATGATAAAAATATAGCTGCAACCAATTTTGGATTTTGTTAGCTGCTCATAGAAATCTACCTCTACTAATTCCAATGGTGTTTTTGGTAGATCATCTTCCATATAGCCTCAACATGTTTAATTACTTACGTTCTCTGACATCAGTCAAAAGTTGCTAAAAGATTTCTAACCCTTTTCGTGATATTATAAAAATATTAATTTTCTGGAATTTTCTGTAAACATTTTAGTGCTCCACAATGACCATAGCTTTCATGTACATACCAAATAAGTGTGTCGGTAAACTATCCTAGCCAATATAACTTCCACTTGCGCAGTCTCGGCCATTTCTCCCAAAAAAGAGTCCACTTTAAAACTTTAATGTAGAATCCCACTTCTTCTTTTCTCTTCATGTTGTTGTTGTTGTGGTCTTCAGTCCTGAGACTGGTTTGATGCAGCTCTCCATGCTACTCTATCCTGTGAAAGCTTCTTCATCTCCCAGTACCTACTGCAGCATACATCCTTCTGAATCTGCTTAGTGTATTCATCTCTTGGTCTCCCTCTACGATTTTTACCCTCCACACTGCCCTCCAATACTAAATTGGTGATCCCTCGATGTCTCAGAACATGTCCTACCAACCGATCCCTTCTTCTGGTCAAGTTGTGCCGCAAGCTCCTTTTCTCCCCAATTCTATTCAATACCTCCTCATTAGTTATGTGGATCTACCCATATAATCTTCAGCATTTTTCTGTAGCACCACATTTCGAAAGCTTCTATTCTTTTCTTGTCTAAACTATTTATCGTCCACGTTTCACTTCCATACATGGCTACACTCCATGCAAATACTTTCAGAAACGACTTCTTGACATTTAAATCTAGATGTTAATAAATTTTTCTTCTTCAGAAACGCTTTCCTTGCCATTGCCAGTCTACATATCCTCTCTATTTCGACCATCATCAGTAATTTTGCTCCCCAAATAGCAAAACTCCTTTACTACTTTAAGTGTCTCATTTCCTAATCTAATTCCCTCAGCATCACCCGACTAAATTCGACATCATTCCATTATCCTCGTTTTGCTTTTGTTGATATTCATCTTATATCCTCCTTTCAAGACACTGTCCATTCCGTTCAACTGCTCTTCCCAGTCCTTTGCTGTCTCTGACAGAATTACAATGTCATCGGCGAACCTTAATGTTTTTATTTCTTCTCCATGGATTTTAATACTTACTCCGAATTTTTTTTTGTTTCCTTTACTGCTTGCTCAATACACAGATTGAATAACATCGGGGAGAGGCTACACACCTGTCTCACTCCCTTCCCAACCACTGCTTCCCTTTCATGCCCCCGACTCTCATTACTGCCATCTGGTTTCTGTACAAATTGTAAATAGCCTTTCGCTCCCTGTATTTTACCCCTGCCACCTTCAGAGTTTGAAAGAGAGTATTCCAGTCAATTTATCTTCATACCAACATAAATTTAGCTTTCAATTTGAAGTGTAATTTTGATTCTGCTTGAAGTCTTACAACTCTTATATCTGCATCTACATCTACATTTATACTCCGCAAACCACCCAACGGTGTGTGGTGGAGAGCACTTTACGTGCCACTGTCATTTTCTCCCTTTTCTGTTCCAGTCGCGTATGGTTCGCGGGAAGGACGACTGCCGGAAAACCTCTGTGCGCGCTCGAACCTCTCTAATTTTGCATTCGTGATCTCCTCGAGAGGTATAACTAGGGGGAAGCAATATATTCGATACCTCATCCAGAAACGCACCCTCTCGAAACCTGGACAGCAAGCTCAATCGCGATGCAGAGCGCCTCTCTTGCAGAGTCTGTCACTTGAGTTTGCTAAACATCTCCGTAACGCTATCACACTTACCAAATAACCCTGTGACGAAACGCGCCGCTCTTCTTTGGATCTGCTCTATCTCCTCTGCCAACCCGACAGTATCCCACACTGATGAGCAATACTCAAGTATAGGTCGAATGAGTGTTTTGTAAGCCACCTCCTTTGTTGATGGACTACATTTTCTAAGGACTCTCCCAATGAATCTCAACCTGGCACCCGCATTACCAACAATTAATTTTATTTGATCCTTCCACTTCAAATCGTTCCGCACGCATACCCCCAGATATTTTACAGAAGTAACTGCTACCAGTGTTTGTTCCGCTATCATATATTCATACAATAAAGGATCCTGCTTTCTATGTATTTGCAATACATTATGAGGATGTATACACGGACAAGGAAAAAAATTCCCGGGATTTCCGGTTAAAAATATACTCTCTTCCGGATGAAAATACACTTTTTCCCTCGGAATTGTAAAACTTATCAGTCCTTTGAAGGGTTAAGGTTTTATGCACCGGCTTGGACTTCCCGGCACGTTAGTAAACAACCGCGAGAGAGAGAGAGAGAGAGAGAGAAAAAAGGTATTTGATGTGCAGCAATAAGTACGCTGCATGTCTTCATATTGTTGTTGTTGTGGTCTTCAGTCCTGAGACTGGTTTGATGCAGCTCTTCATGCTACCCTATCCTGTGCACGTTTCTTCATCTCCCGTTACCTACTTACTGCAACCTACATCCTTCTGAATCTGATCTTCATATTACAAATGCATAAATTCGAATTCCACCAAACACAGCACGTTAGTTTCCGAAGCGTTGAAAACATAGCTCATGTCACGTGATCTCGCCAGCCAATGAAAGCAGATATTCACAGCATAGAACACGTGACGTAGTCAGTCAACAGCAGCATCATTGTTAAGTAGTGCGAACACACAATTAGGAAAAGTTAATGGTTTAAATTAACAACAAGAAAAGCTACCCCTTCACATATTATACTGGTGTCAAAGATCAATAAGCCACCAGTAAAGCCCAGCTTTCGCAAACGCTCAGCTTTCACGAATAAACTTGGCCTTTTTATGTGTGTTACACTTTAAGATACATTACACAAATGTGCCAGCAAAATTTTAAATAATGACACAAATGTCTGGTCTTCCGGGCTCGAAATTCTTCTAATTGGCTGGTCCTAAGTGTTAAGTTTTAAATGAGAGTCAAACACTATGTGATTTAAGTTCATCGCACATTGTCATACGCAACATAATTCACCTAGCGTAAAAGGAAATTTACATTGAAAGTGATGCTTTTCAAACAACCATTCGCAATATTTTCCCGCGAGCTATTTGAAACAGGTTCGTTTCAGCAGTTGCCACTGACCGCCAGAAAACAGTGGTTCCGCGCGTTCGCAGCTACGATGACGTAGAAAGCCTCTATGTCCGAACGTTTAAAGAATTGAGGGATCTTACATTACGTCATGAAAGAAACAGGTCATCAGATGATATACAAAGAGCATCGGAATTTCATAAGCCATAGGAAAATACATAATTCCGCTTAATGTGCACGTTCGTATGTACAGATTCACAATGAAGTAGGCCCCAACCTGATATTAAGCTTTTCAGTGTGGTTTTCTGGACGTAAATTTTTTTTGGAGTACCATTACTGCGTTATCTCATGTTTAGTTCTTTATTAAGGCATAATGCCACAGGTGCCAAAAGATGAAAAACATGCGCTTGAAATCCAGCGAACAGTTAAAACTAGCCAAGTCTGGAATTAAACACTTCGTTTCAAATAAATTGACTGCGTCAAAAAGATTAATAACAGCCAAATTTCTTTCGACGAAAATAACTTCACCGTTCTGCAACGCGATTAATGCTTGACTTTCAAAAAACCTGGAAATAAAATAAAACAAAAAAACTGAAATTAATAATGTATTTTAGTCTTCCATAATTATGTGAATATATTTTAATTCAATTGGTAACTCCCGGCCACAGAAATCCGTTTTCTTTTAATTTTACGTGAGAGCTGTAAACGAAGAGAAAACAGTAGAATCACTAAATGTAAACACTGCGTGCCAGAAAAATTTTTCCGGGTGGCATCTGGCTGCTTGCTGCAGCCGATACAGCCAACAGCCCCACTTGACGTAGCCAGAAGCGGGAGAATGTACTGCACTGTTCATATGCGATTCAACGCGCAGGCGCATTGGCACGCTCGCAACTGCTCTAGAAAAGAAGCTAATGTAAACAACTGTGACGTCACGCTCATCGCTAGCAGTTTGTTGTTATGAAGTATTGCATAGTCTTTCGTCCTAATGCCTTTAACACCTTTTGCTCTAAGTGACGCATTTCCTTTGCAACTTAAGTTTTACTTTACTTTTTTCTCTCGTTTATTTTTTATTGCTACAGTATAATTCTGCTGTAGCTGGATACAGAAATATAATTTGTTAGACTACCAGATCTTAGCAGTCAAAATTCCAAAAATTTAATTGAAAACTAAAACACTAAAAAATTCCCGGAATTCTTAAAAATTCTGTCACAGACACATTTAATCCAAAAGGTAATACACAATACTGCAAACATCTCCCAAAACACAAAAAAGGTGTGTTCTTCCTACAATCAGATTCAAGAGCAGTTTGATGAAAACTATATGTAGAATATGTTTTGAAATTTATTTAGAAGCTCATCACCACTCTCTGAATGGTCTGTTTCTCACTGCAAGTATTTATTTAACCGTCTGGCATCAAGTCAATTCTCATTCCCCCACTTCTTTTTTCCCCACTAACCAACAGATTATTGTATTCACAATAACCCCTTTCTATGACCCACAGTCTTCGTTTTCTGTAGTTCCGTCTTAACAGGCCCTGTTTTTGATATTGTAATGCAGTACAGTTTTATGAAAAATAGCTTATGAGATTTCAACTTTGATGTACACTGATACTTCCTCACTCTTCCAGGGTTCTCACAATACGTATCTTCATATTCAAACAAAAATTCTACCAGTTTCCTCTTTTGTTCATGGTCAAGCTTACTACCCCCAATAACTTTCGAATTTACTAATTCATAATACCCATCCTTTCCTTCTTCCTCATCACTGCTGTATTCTTCATCAATTATATAGCAGCTCCTGTTCTTATAGCAAACAATTCCTTCTATCTGATTAGCTACACCACTGCAATTTAACATTAAAAGCTTCGTTTTCTTTGTACTCCCTCTTTCTTGCCCCAGAAAAATGACTTCCTCAGTTCCCCAACTTCGCTTCAGCAATCCAATCTATCCCCAAAATGAAGCACTCAATAAGCTCAGAAATAGGGGACAGCCTTGTGCAAAGAGTACACCATAAATTTCAAACCCTAGCCTTACTGAAACTTTACTGTTTTACTGTGCGTCCCAGTAGCTCACTTAATCTTGATACCAACAACAGCTAATTTAACAAAATTCCTACTGTATGTGATTCCGTGTCTCAATTTCTCAGACAATCCGCAGATTGGACTGCCAGTGCTTACCAAACAATTCCCTTCCCAATCATCACTTTTAACAAAGATGCAAGGTTCAAAATGGCTCTGAGCACTATAGGACTTAACATCTGAGGGCATCAGTCCCCTAGATCTTAGACCTGCTTAAATCTAACTAACCTAAGGACATCGCACACATTCATGCCCGAGGCAGGATTCGAACCTGCGACCGTAGCGGTCGGCGATTCCAGACTGAAGCGCCTAGAACCGCTCAGCCACACCGGCCAGCAAGATGTAAGGTCTTCCCTGTAACTTCACATAATCTCTATCTTCGTTTTCGAATAAAAAATCATTTTCTACTTCTTCATAGCTAATGCCAGCCTGCCGGCCGCGGTGGCCTAGCGGTTCTAGGCGCTCAGTCCGGAACCGCGCGACTGCTACGGTCGCAGGTTCGAATCCTGCCTCGTGCATGGATGTGTGTGATGTCTTTAGGTTAGTTAGGTTTAAGTAGTTCTAAGTTCTAGGGGACTGATGACCACAGATGTTAGGTCCCATAGTGCTCAGAGCCATTAGAACCCATTTTTAGTGCCAGCCTCCCCTTGACGATTATCACGTTCATTATCAGAAACAGGTTGCAAAGCTCATGTAGGCTATTTAGGTCTCTCTAAATTATCTTCATTTTTCTCTTTCCATCACTGTGAGTTTGATTCATTGCAGATCCCCTCTATTTTCTCAACAGTGTTAACATTATTATCCATATTTCTGTAATATTCTCAAGCAACTTTTAAAATTTCATCATCAGTGCAAGTTAACCTTTCCTCCTCTTTACTGTCAGTGCTCCCTGCTTTTCTGACATCCACTTCCTAAATCTGATTCTCTTGTGCAACCCTATCATTACTCCCCAGTGAATCATCATTCTTATTTACATTGCCATCTTCCTTCAGAACATCATCTTTAATCTCCACAAAAATCATTCCATCTAACTCATCACTGTAGATAATCTAACTTCTCCAATCATGATCAATGCCTGCTAAAATATAATCACTTAAAACATCAAAATATCTCTCAGCATTACTTCTACAAATCATAGAAACGTCATCAGTTTCCTCAGCTTCATAAATCGTAGAATCATTAACAACCTCCTCAGCCTCAGCACTACAACTAACATTCACTGATTCTAATTTTGGCACAATATCACTAGACACACTAGTGTCAACTTCAGAACAAATAGATTCATTCACACTTCCCATACCTTCGTTACTCATCAGATTATTTACACTATAAAGATCAAAGTTGTCATCTTTATTAACATTTTGACCCCCACATTCTTACTGTTCTTTTTACTGTATGAATTATGAAAACTTTCTAAGTTCAGTCTACATTCATATCTTTCCTCAGTTTCTAAATCTCTCCTGCTGTATACAATCTTCAGTGCTCCCCAAAATTTTCTATCAAAACGTTAACTGTCCACCGAACGATTCGTTTACTATCGAATCTGTGGGATTTCATAGTGGCTTTTCTGATCCTGTAGTGTTTTGGTGCCTGATTCCAATGTTTTTTTTTTCTCTTCCCAACTGATTGGTACCTCCTCAGGTGTCCTTCAGTTTCGCTATTGCCTGAGTTGTTTTGTCTCAGATTATGATATTCCATATTCTCTCTCTCTCTCTCTCTCTCTCTGTCTCTCTCTCTTGTATATTCCTGCTATCTATTTCTCTGTTTCTATTCCTATCTCTGTCACTCCACTGATTATTCCTTCAATTTCCTGCTCTGTGATAATAATTTCATTCTAAGGCTCTGCCTAGTTTGCCCACATATTTTAGGAATTCCTCAACAGGTTATTCAGTCCATACACAAGGCCCCATTGCACTATAATTGAAAGTCTTCTTTTCAAAGCCTCAATTTGACTGAGTTCATTAAATGGTTTGTTTAAATGAATTAGTCTTCTAAGTTTCTCACTCTCACGCTTTCCTGCCCCTTTCTATAAATTAGGCCATTCAAAAATTCACCCTTTAGTCTTGCTCACTCTGTTTCAGACAAAAATTTATATAAATAATCCCTCACAGAGTCTCTGTTCCAGATCAAAATTTATTTAAAAAACACCTCACAAGACTTTTCAGTATTAAATTTTTGATTTGCCCATGGTAGCGCCTTCTCATTCAAAAACTTATTGACAAATTTTATTTTTAGATTATCAGTCATACCACTTACAAAGTTGTTCCTACACTGGTGTACTTTTTACCATTACCTGAAAATTGCTTAACTGGGATGTTACCACACAAGACAGAACAATTATTTCTAAAGCTTTTAGCTATTAAATTTTCATACAACTCAGTAAATTTCTTGTTCATATGATTTATTTCTCTACCACATAATCTATAGTGGTAGTTACAAGTTTTTCTACATTAATGACTTTGGAGTCGAACTGTGATGCTTTGTTATTACAATGGGCTTCCAGATTTTTAATTTAAATTCTGACTTGTTATTTATTGCATTTTTCAAGATATCACAACTATCCATTACATTTTTTCTCAACAATTTTGAAACTGAGTTGAGAACGAACAATTTCCACATTGAGTCCTGTTTCAAGAGTAAATACTTTGCTTTCCACAGACCTGGTACAAGCATCAACCTTTTTCCAATCTATTTCTATCTCATTTTTAAGCTTTGTCATCTCCTTGTATTTGTGATTCTTGTATTATTATTTTCCAGTTGTGTTTTGACGTCCTTCAAAGTATTATTTGTTTCAGAAATTTGTCTATCTAAGGTACTAGTTATAGTATTATGGATTTGTGCTAATAACCTTACCAATAATTCTACAATTCCACTGATTGAACCCATAACTTCACTTCTGTCAAAACCAAGGAACTTTGATCAACTACTCACATTAACACTTCCTACTGCCTCAATGTCATAAACCTCTTTCTGTGCTATATCACTGTTTACTTCCATTTCACTTTCATTATCAGTGATGTTGTTGTTTAAACTCGCAAATTATCTACTAGCTATTCCTGATACTCTACTGATATACTGTCTTGGTTACTATTACTCGCCATATTGATAAAAAATAAAGTTCTAAACATTCTGAATGAAAATATCAGTCTCTCACTAAAATTCTAGTCTTCACATGAAATTTCTACTGCACAGAAAAAAGAATAAACAATCAACATAATTATTGAATTGTCCATGATGATGTAGCTTCATGTCGCAAACATGATTTCCTTCTTTGTGACCACTTTTTAGCTATGACCCGTTTAATCTTCTTTTTTGTGTTACTATATAGTTTGTTTTAAATGGCCATGCCAGTGCTTTGTTTAAAATCGTGCGTGGTATCAGTGTCCATTATTGCATAAATCAACCTAAAACTTAAAATTTTGTTAGTAAAATCTCATTAGCAGCGCAGCTATAGACCATATCCAACCAGTGTGTTACAATTATTTAGCAAATACTCATCGTCATTTCTGAGCGATCTCCAATGTTGCGTTTGCTCCGCCGAAATTTGCTGCGATTTGTTGAATTGTTGACAGTGTAGTTACTGATTTGGTAGTGCTAGGAGAAATTTCATGAAATTGAGGTTCACACGATGTCCTCTTTCAAAATATTATGTTTATTGTGTAATATCGTAACAAAACTGCCTCACAACAACTGTTGAAAAACTGACATGCCCATGGCTGATTCGCCATTCCTAATATATATTTGTAACAATGACTGCATACGTCATCCATTATTTGAAAAAGAAAATGTATGGATTACAATCACAATCTTACCAGTTTACAGAGACTGTCGTCATTTAATTACTCATTAATTCGTTTTTCTCGTATTGTAACATGAAGTTTTTCAAGTTTCTAGCTTTTAGTACTGATATTCGTAAAATATATTCGCTAAGAATGTTTTTTATAAAGTTGCTTGTATCATGAAGATTATTAGTTGGGAAGTGTTCCTAACATTTCTGTGAGTTTAATACGCAAATACAGACGGAATGCTAATTTAAATCCTTACAAAAACTATGCAATTACAAGATGAAAATTGTTTATCGTTTATGTTCAAGTATCGATCAGTAACAGTCGAACAGGCGTGGAGATAAATGTACGCTTGCTAAAGTCGGAATGAAATTAATGACATTGTTGAATCAGTATAATACAGGGTGGAGCACGTAAATTGTATATTTAGAATTCACATTGTGGAGGCGCTGTTGGTCGAGTAGAGAGGAGAGTGGGCGTGGTTTATAGTGACCAACGGGAGGTTTGTATTCAATTGTTCTTCAGTTGCGATATTGTTGTGGACAAGTGAGGAACGCTCATTTTGTGTTGAAGTGTATTTCTCGAATTCCCACTCGATCATTGTAGTGCACCTTGCTTTTCGTTTGCGATTTTCAGTATCCCTACGCGGACTGTTCCTGGACGGCAATCAATTTTAAATTGGGTAAATGCATTTAGAACAACAGGCATCTGTACGAAGAGGACCTGAGAGAAGCGTTACAACTCCACAAAATGTCGAACGAGCTAGAGCAGCAGTACAGCAATCTCCAAAACGCTCAGCTCGGGAACACGCACTTGCTGTTGGCATTTCAAAACGTTCTCTCCATCGGATTCTTCATAATGAACTGAATTTTCACCCATATAAAATGTGCTTGGTCCAGAAATTGTCAATACGGGATTGTGCAACACGAAGAACATCTTGTGTAGACATGCTTGCAACCATACCCCTGATGCAAAAGTGTTCTTTTCTGATGAGGCTTATTTTCACCTCAGTGGGTGTATAAACAAACAGAACATGCGGTACTGGAGCGACATGAATACTAGGCAAATTCACCAGAGACCCCTGCACTCAGACGCATCAGTGTGTGGTATGTCATATCACCAGTAGGCATCATTGGCCATGATTTTTTCCAGGAAAATCGCCGTGCTGTATCTGTGAATTCGGATCGTTACTTAACCATACTGCAAGAGGTTTTCCAGCCAGCTTTCGAGGCAATGTAATTATAGGATACCTCGATTCAACAAGACGGTGCCACTGCACACACAGCTGCATTACCACGAATTTTTTGAGGCAAACGTTTCCTAGAAGGCTTATCTCTCGGATGGGGGATCTCAACTGGCCCGCACGATCACCGGACTTAGCCCAATGCGATTTTTTCTTCGGGATTACCTGAAGTTAATGGTGTGTTGTAACGGTCCCAACACCCTGGAAGAACTACAGAACAATATTGATGCTGAAGTTGCAAGAAAACTAGAAGACATGCTTGAAAGACTGCATGAAAATTTCAGAAAACGATTGTGGCAGTGTGTGGATTGTGAACGTAGACATTTGCCAAATATACTGCTAAAACTATGTAATTAGAAACTTCCGTTGTTGTCCAATATGAGAAAAATAAAAATGTAAGTGTCTCAGTGTTCATTATTTTTTTATTTCATTCCCAAATCAGCAATTTATCGCGCTCTACCCTATACATAAGCCTGTAAATGTGGCAGCCTGACACCTATGGTTAACACTTCACCTCATACTTTTCCTAACGATCATATATTGGTACGTTTCAAGACGACACTGAAGACTTCTATGTAAAGTACAGTACAGTAAAAAAGCAATTACGAACAGACTTCGAATATTTCTGCAGCAACAAGACCGTGAAGAACTTAAGAAAAATGGTGGATATTTATGGCGGACAAGGCGCACTTCTTATGAAAACTGGTGTTTGCACGTTCCAAGGATGTTCGATAAAATTTACAGGATGTGTATGATAGTGACTTACCACGTCATGCACATAAAATTGAGCACGACATAGATTATAATGATTTCAAGGGAATCAGTGGATCATTGCAACGCTGTTTATTGTGCTGTGAGAAGTTGGAGGTGCTCTGCCCCTACGACTCTTTTTCGTATCCGTGACCTTGCAAGGACAGTGGGAAATATTTACGTCACAGCAAGCAAGACTGCGAAAATGATGGCAAGAGAACTACAATTATGGTATGAACGCTGCTTTTGGCGGATAGCTGGTAAAAGTAATTTTCTTTTGCTTGATTCCTGGACTGCATATAACAATCATACTCCTTTAGAGCAATCTATCCCTCCTGAAAAGTGCATAACATTGCAGTGCATACTATCTGGAACCACCACAGTTCAATCTCTGCATGTTTTTTTTTTTTCTCGTGCATATAAAACTTATTATTTCATTATTTACAGCTACGCTTTAAAGGGTAGCCACTTTCATGGTAAGCTCCATGACGGACTACTTCGCATTCGGTTGCATGTTATCACATTTCATCAGTTCTCATCAGCCCGTTGCACCAATACGATTCTATACGGATTCTTTAAGATTGAACACCTAGCTGAACATCCTATACAGTTTGTGACTCCCGAAGAGCTTGTAACACTTATATCAATTAGAAGTAGGTTTATATAATGTAACTTTGTAAAAGTAATAATAAAGTGAGTATTCTTTGTTAGTTAAGGTCACTGATTTGTGACAGGAAATTTAGAGTTCTGTAATGTATACAAGAAAAAGCTAAAAGATGTTCAAAATAATGAAATTTTTTAATGTGTTTATATTTAGAAGATAAACTATGTATATTGGAAGCTGGTTCATGTTTAGGGCACTTGTATCGTAAAATGTAGAAGATGTAGGGAAGTACCTCCGCAACAGAAGTGTCTTGGCGAGATGTAAAAGGTAGTTTTGGCGGTCGAACTGGGCAGCTACTTGGTGGGAAAGATACGCAGTCAATGGCTAGTCATTGTACGGTACACATCGGCGGTGCCAAGGGAGGCAATTGAAAGCCGGTTTGCACGGAATTTTGCCTCAGATGTGGATTTGGCTGTTGTATGATGCTCTTGGCAATAAGGAATGGCTCTAACACATTAAAAATCCTTCGCCAAGAAGGCATTGTGTAGAACATTCAAACATCAAGAGCTGTGAGTGTAGTAAGCCGCCACGTCGCTTGCCACCACTGCTTCGCCACTGCTCCACCAACTTCATGCCTACAGATATGTATCAGAGCATGGACCAGTTAATTTGTGTGAGTGATTCAATAATAATCCAAGTCTATAAACCTGTGTTTAGAACCATATACTTTGTCCTAATCATGAACCTATGCAGGATCCTCACCTAAATGTTCAGAACACCGAGTGTCCTGTTTCAAATGAACTAGTGACTTATGTATGTTTGTGAAATGTGCAAGGATTAGCAAGAATTGAAGTTAGTTAGAATGTTGCTAAAGTGATCTCAGTTTATTGCAAAGAATCATTTTGCAAAAATTCAGTGCAAGACAGTGTAAATGCACTGTCTAAAATACCTGCTTCACAGGTACTGAAACAGGTACATTAAGTTAAACTTATCTGAAACATAATTGAGCCCTGATTACTATCATGAACGATTTTTTTAAAGTTAATTGAGCTCAGTGTTGAATAACTTGCCTTGAAACAAAAAATAAAAAAGATGAACCATTTGAAGTGAAGCTAAGAATTAAATTTAGTTGAATTGAATTTTGCTACTGAAATAATCATAGAGTTTGACTAGTGATACAATATCAGTTTGTATGTCCCCACCATATTTTTCTCATATTAGAAAGATAAATGGACTATTATTACTACTAAGGACATCTGATATATTTCTATAAATGGGAGTATAAACAGCGTGATTGTGGCCTTATTTATTTCAATTGTGGTATTTATATGTCAGTTAAGTCGGAAGCCCCTCCTGGCCAATTTTAGTTCTGCATCTCTTACAGGAACATTTCGGTACTGATCTAAGTAACAATATTGAGTATAGCTCTTATTAGTGTAGGTTTTTGGTACGATTTTGCTTTCTATGGCTACTAGTAAGTGCATAATTGGTAACCTACCCACAGCTAGGAGTGCCCTGTGTCTGTTTGTATCCTGTGTGCTATTCAAAGGGAATACTAATGAAAGTAACTTCAATAACTGATATTAAATTTTCTTAGACTTATATTTCGCATATAATGTACCTAATTGGGATGGCGACCGTTCATTTTTCATTCGTATATGAATTTTACTAACTTCTTTAACCCCAAAATTAAAGTCCATCTAGTTTTTCTATTAATTGCACTCTATTCAAAATTATAGTCCGACACCTTCATCCATTAGGCACACTGGTGGTCAAAACTCAAAATCCTCCCAGAGGGTAACATTAGCTTATGTCACGGCAGCTAGTGTTATGAGCTCACCTTCGATCTTGATGGTGCGAAGCTTTGTGATCACTATGGCGCACCATTTTTTATTCGGCATTCATAGTACAAGTTAATGGTCGACGTCGATTTTGTGAAGTGTATCGTATACATCCCACAGAAGGTTGATCTCTACACCCCCGGACACTCATTTTCTGACGCCTTCTGATGCACGTCGTGAGTCAGCTAATATTTTTCCTGCCATAATTGTAAACACGACACTTGCAAATGAGCCTAGCTAAAGGTTGAACCTGGGAACTCATACTCAAGGGATTCCTTATAACATGTTGCCTGAGTTGCTTGCTGGGAGTAGCTGCAGGAACGAAGCATAAGCAGTAAGTGGTGAACTCACAATGTCATAAATACAGGACTGAAGGCTCGATCAATTCTACACTCCTGGAAATGGAAAAAAGAACACATTGACACCGGTGTGTCAGACCCACCATACTTGCTCCGGACACTGCGAGAGGGCTGTACAAGCAATGATCACACGCACGGCACAGCGGACACACCAGGAACCGCGGTGTTGGCCGTCGAATGGCGCTAGCTGCGCAGCATTTGTGCACCGCCGCCGTCAGTGTCAGCCAGTTTGCCGTGGCATACGGAGCTCCATCGCAGTCTTTAACACTGGTAGCATGCCGCGACAGCGTGGACGTGAACCGTATGTGCAGCTGACGGACTTTGAGCGAGGGCGTATAGTGGGCATGCGGGAGGCCGGGTGGACGTACCGCCGAATTGCTCAACACGTGGGGCGTGAGGTCTCCACAGTACATCAATGTTGTCGCCAGTGGTCGGCGGAAGGTGCACGTGCCCGTCGACCTGGCACCGGACCGCAGCGACGCACGGATGCACGCCAAGACCGTAGGATCCTACGCAGTGCCGTAGGGGACCGCACCGCCACTTCCCAGCAAATTAGGGATACTGTTGCTCCTGGGGTATCGGCGAGGACCATTCGCAACCGTCTCCATGAAGCTGGGCTACGGTCCCGCACACCGTTAGGCCGTCTTCCGCTCACGCCCCAACATCCTGCAGCCCGCCTCCAGTGGTGTCGCGAAAGGCGTGAATGGAGGGACGAATGGAGTCGTGTCGTCTTCAGCGATGAGAGTCGCTTCTGCCTTGGTGCCAATGATGGTCGTATGCGTGTTTGGCGCCGTGCAGGTGAGCGCCACAATCAGGACTGCATACGACCGAGGCACACAGGGCCAACGCCCGGCATCATGGTGTGGGGAGCGATCTCCTACACTGGCCGTACACCACTGGTGATCGTCGAGGGGACACTGAATAGTGCACGGTTCATCGAAACCGTCATCGAACCCATCGTTCTACCATTCCTAGACCGGCAAGGGAACTTGCTGTTCCAACAGGACAATGCACGTCCGCATGTATCCCGTGCCACCCAACGTGCTCTAGAAGGTGTAAGTCAACTACCCTGGCCAGCAAGATCTCCGGATCTGTCCCCCATTGAGCATGTTTGGGACTGGATGAAGCGTCGTCTCACGCGGTCTGCACGTCCAGCACGAACGCTGGTCCAACTGAGGCGCCAGGTGGAAATGGCATGGCAAGCCGTTTCACAGGACTACATCCAGCATCTCTACGATCGTCTCCATGGGAGAATAGCAGCCTGCATTGCTGCGAAAGGTGGATATACACTGTACTAGTGCCGACATTGTGCATGCTCTGTTGCTTGTGTCTATGTGCCTGTGGTTCTGTCAGTGTGATCATGTGATGTATCTGACCCCAGGAATGTGTCAATAAAGTTTCCCCTTCCTGGGACAATGAATTCACGGTGTTCTTATTTCAATTTCCAGGAGTGTATAAAGTCAACAGCAACAGAAGAGGGAGCCAATAGGGCTTGTGAGATGAGGAACTTTAGGGAGGGATGTTGGGTTAGAGTTGCTGACAACTGCGGGGCGGAGTGTTCCTATGGTGGCAGTGAGTGTAAGAATACACTCATCTGCCATCGATTTTTAGCAGCGCACATCGGCTTGTAGTTGTGACGTCAGCAGTAGATTCATGAGAACTCGGAATCAGCTCGAAAAGCATGAGACACTTACCACGCGGAAGTAGCTCCAGCACCACAGGCGGAAAGAGGTGGTAATTGAAACCAGAGTCTACCTCATAATAAGATGACGAGTGAGTGTTGGAGAGCTTGGGTCGAATTTTATGATAACGGAAACAGCTTCATCTAGAGTGGCTTGGGAGAGTGTTTTTCAATTTGTCAGGCGGAATGTATTATCACATCGGATTAAATGCGTGGCCGCCTGTCCATCCCATAGGGTCCCAGGCAATCCGACACAATGCTCGTTTAAGTAAGATTGCCCGCTCTGCTCCGAATTGGAATCAGGAGTTCACAAGGGGTAGCTAGGAGCAACAGTCAATGGCGTTCGCTGTTGACTGTACTGACTCTGGTAGGGGTAGGCAGCGAGTGTTAAATACTCAGAGTTAGAGCGAACTATCCCTCCTGAAAAGTGTGTAACATTGCAGTGCATATCACCAAAATCGGTAGAAAAGGCGATGGCTATCTAATCGCCTCAGCAGCATAAGAAACAGTACGACTGAAAAGTTGTCCGAATTACTCTCCAGTTTGCAATGACTGAAAAAAAAGGAGCTTATCGAATATGGGACCAGATTTGGGATTTAAGACTTACTTGCCGACAGAACACAACATGTCGCTCTTAACGGAATAAAATTGACACATGTAAAGGTAGTTTCCGAAGCACCCCAAGGAAGCGCTGTAGGACCGCTATTGTTTTTAATGTATATACATGATCTCGTAGAAAATGTCGCATGCTGTTTAAGACTGTTCGCAGATGATGCGGTCGTCTAGAACGGTTGTCTATAACAAAGTAGCAATGATAGAAGACAGTATCGATATATATAGAATGACCCGCGGAGGGCTGATGAATGGCGCAGGCTCTGGCAATTGACCCTGAACATAAATAAGTATAACATATTGTGCATACACAGGAAAAGAAAGCCCCTACTGTACAACTAGACTATTGTTGAGAAACTGCTGAAACAATATCTACCGTACAATTTCTTGGAATAACTATCCAGAGCGATTTTACGTAGAATGACCATATCCAACAAATAACAGGGGAATCAAATGACAGACTCAGATTCATAGAAAATTTTTTAAGGAAATACAGCTCATCCACTAAGGAAGTAGCTCATAAGGCGTTTAGTCGTGCGATTCTCGAGTACTGTTCATCAATAAGATATCCTTACCAGGTAGGACAGATAGAAGAGAGAGACAGGATCGATAGAATAGGGATTGTTTAGTTATGGGATTGTTTAGTCAGCAGGAGAATGTTGCACAGATGCTCAACAAACTCCACTGACAGACGTTACAGGAGAGGCGTTGTGCGTCACAAGGAGGTTTATTATTGAAATTTCGAGAGAATACTTTCTCGGAAGACTCGGACAACATACGACTTCCTCCCACATACATCTCATGTAATGGCCACGAAGAGAAAATTCGAGAAATGAGAGCCAATAAACAGGCTTACCGACAGTCATTCCTCCCACGCGCCCACGTGAAACAGGGTGGGGGAAGGGGAGGAGGATCAGTTAGTGGTACCAGAAGTACCCTCCGCCTCTCACCATGAGGTGGCTTGATGAGTTTTATGTAGATGTAGGGTGCAAGTCGATGCCCTCACAATGCTTAACCATAAAAACAGCCATACTAAATAAGGGCTAGCGCAAATCCTACTATCTCTGACTGACAAACTACGACAAAAATTTTATTGTTGGGTACGCAGCTGGCGGCATCGTGATATAAATACAGGGTGGTCCATTGATACTCACAGGGCCAAATATCTCACGAAATAAGCATCAAACGAAAAAACTACAAAGAACGAAGCTCGTCCAGCATGAAGGGGGAAACCAGATGGCGCTATGGTTGGCCCGCTAGATGGCGCTGCCATAGGTCAAACGGATATCAACTGCGTTTTTTTAAAATAGGAACCCCAATTTTTTATTGCATATTCGTGTGGTACGTAAAGAAATATGAATGTTTGAGTTGGACCACTTTTTTCGCATTCCGCCAGTGCGGACGGTATTTGCTTCGTGATACATTACCCGTGTTAAAATGGGCCGTTTACCAAATGTGGAAAAGGTAGATATCGTGTTGATATACGGCTATTGTGATCAAAATGCCCAACGGGCCTGTGATATGTATGCTGCTCGGTATCCTGGACGAGATCATCCAAGTGTCCGGACTGTTTGCCGGATAGTTACGTTATTTAAGGAAACAGGAAGTGTTCAGCCACATGTGAATCGTCAGCCACGACCTGCAACAAACGATGATGCTCCAAGTAGGTGTTTTAGTTGCTGTCGCGGCTAATCAGCACATCAGTAGCAGATAAATTGCCCGAGAATCGGTAATCTCAAAAACGTCGGTGTTGAGAATGCTACATCAACATCGATTGCACCCTTACCATATTTCTATGCACCGGTAATTACATGGCGACGACTTTGAACGTCGTGTACAGTTCTGGCACTGGGCACAAGAGAAATTACGGGACGACGACAGATTTTTTGCAAGCGTTCTATTTAGCGACGAAGCGTCATTCATCAACAGCGGTAACGTAAACCGGCGTAATATGCCCTATTGGGCAACGGAAAATCCACGATGGCTGCGACAAGTGGAACATCAGCGACCTTGGCGAGTTAATGTATGGTGTGGCATTATGAGAGGAAGAATAATTGGTCCCCATTTTATCGATGGCAATCGAAATGGTGCAATGTATGCTGACCTCCTACATAATGTTCTACCGATGTTACTACAAGATGTTCCACTGCATGAGAGAATGGCGATGTACTTCCAACATGATGGATGTCTGGCACATAGCTCGCGTGCGGTTGATGCGGTATTGAATGGCATATTTCATGACAGGTGGATTGGTATTCGAAGCACCATACCATGGCCCTCACGTTCACCGGATCTGACGTCCCCGGATTTCTTTGTGTGGGGAAAGTTGAAGGATATTTGCCATCGTGATCCACCGACAACCCCTGACAACATGCGTCAGTGCATTGTCAATGCATGTGCGAACATTACGGAAGGCGAACTACTCGCTGTTGAGAGGAATGTCGTTACACGCATTGCCAAATGCATTGAGGTTGACGGACATCATTTTGAGCTTTTATTACATTAATGTGGTATTTACAGGTAATCACGCTGTAACAGCATGAGTTCTCAGAAATGATAAATTCACAAAGGTACATGTATCACATTGGGACAACTGAAATAAAATCTTCAAAGGTACCTACGCTCTGTATTTTAATTTAAAAAACCTACCTGTTACCAATCGTTCGTCTAAAATTGTGGGCCATATGTTTGTGACTATTACAGCGCCATCTATCACAAAGCGAAAAAAGTGGTCCAACTAAAACATCCTTATTTCTTTACGAACTACACGAATATGTAATAAAACAATGGGAGTTCCTATTTTAAAAAAATGCAGTTGATATCCGTTTGACCAATGGCAGCGCCATCTAGCGGGCCAACCATAGCTCCATCTGGTTTCCTTCTTCAAGTTAGGCAAGTTTTGGTCTTTGTAGTTTTTGCGTTTGACTCTTATTTCGTGAGATATTTGGCCCGGTCACGATCAATGGACCACCCGGTATACTTCAGTTTCATCGTTTTGTGGGTTCCTGAGTCGTGTCTGAAATGAAAGTTTTGGCAGCTGCACGTCGCACGAGTTGTGATAGAGTTAAATGCTTGGTGCGTGAAATCACTGCAAAAGAAAACAATAAGAAACGTGTTGGATTCGTGACTGGATGAAGAAAAGACGTCAGCTCGGTTGTTCAGCATCCTTGCTGAAATAATTTGTGATGGAAGACCCAAGAAGTTCTTTTAATTATCTTAGAATGTCACCAGAACTGTTAACGTTTCCTCTAAATAATCATGCGATAAAGAATAAAGATATTGTAATGTTCAAGCACTGTCGCTAGAACTGAAATTACATATCACATTGCACGCATTACAATCGAGAACACTCGGCATGCTATAAGATGCGGTTTTAGTTGGTGATCAATGGGCCACCCTATATATATATTACTACGAGAGCTACGCCATAAGCAGCATCAAGAAAGACAGGATGCTTGTATAAGAGGTTCTAGCTGTATGAAAAGGCCTAGATACCTAGGATTGTGCATATTAGAAACGTTTGGATACCAAAGATGAGGCAAAACGACTGAGAACGTAACTTCACTAGATTAAGTTAAGCTTTAATGCTTGGCAGCTGGTTTTATGTTTAAAGCTGTGAAGTCTGTTGTTGGAATTTGGAAGTCGTGAATATGGAGCCAGTAAGCTTTTAGTTGCAGAACTTCTGACAAGAGCAGTGGAGAGAAAGTACAGCGTTTTACTTTATTCTGCCTATTCGAGTGTCGTATGGAACGACAGAACTTCGCTGATCCCCTAGTGTGGTCCGGCAGCGACAGACAAGGTCTACTTTTTGGAATGGAATTAACCTACTTAAGGGTCACAGGTGCTAGGAGTGCTGACTTTCCACATCAAGCTACTCGGCTCAGCGGCAAATTACCAGTTCCCTGGATAGGCATATAAGATCCATAACAATGCTCAATTTGCGATCAGTTAACATAATGATGCACGGATGCTCTGAACATAATCAACAAAAATGAATAACACATACGTCAAGAATGCAGTTACATTAAACGAATTAAGGAGGCAAAGTAGTACTCTGCTGAGGGGGTCGATGGTGGTTTGAGTAGATGTTTCGCCACCACCTAGATATCCACTAGCTCACTAGCGCCAAAGTGATTTTGTCGGAAACCCAAGAATTATTAAAAAGTGTTGTGCAGGAGCAAGTCAAGCAGAGCCCCAATATAATCGACTAAAAAACGAATCTTGTACTGGCCTACCTCCTACCGGCATACTAAGCTAAGAATATCATAGGTCTTTCGTAACATGTGGGAGCTGCTAGAAGCTTCCGAGCACCTTTTACTTTGTAAGATGAGTACTAAGTGACTAAGCTGCCACACTTAGTTGGGTAAAATAGATTAGACAGACAGAACACTGTGGACAACAATGCGACACAGTTAAAAAGACAGCACGCAAATGAGAGATGTTATAGTAATAGTATGCTGTGTGTGCGTATTTCATTTGTCGACGTATTGCATTTGCACATAGTCGTCAGTAAATTCCTAAGTTCTCAAGTTTTAGGTGTGATGTCCGACATAGTCCTTTATAAAGTTTCAGGGTTTACGTAACACAACCTATAAGGCTGGATCGGGGTTACTATTCCACTGGACGAGCGCGATGCTACCGGACGACGTCAGGGGAGAGTATCTGGAACCGTCGCAGTACGGGTAAGTATGATATAGGGTTCTAGGCCATGCAATAGTGGCGTTGAATGGGCTGACTAAAAACTCTACCTCGGCGTATGTGCATCGCCTACTGCAAAGTGGATTGGGGAATTATTGTCGCCACTTCAGCAAGGACTATGCTGTGATGACAATACAGTTGACATTGATTACTATACCCAATAAACAAAGATGGCTGATACTAACAATGACAGTGTAGTACGTAAAAATTACAGGATCTGTCGAATTCAATGAACAGTTTAATGAATATAGAATATGGACTGAGAGCAAACAGAAAAACGACAAAAGTTTTGAAAATCAGTAGAAATAAGAATAGCGACATCCTCAATACCAGAATTGGTGTTCACAAAACAAGAGATCTTCTAATTGGAAGCAAAATATCCCATGACGGACGGAGCAAGGAGGACATATAAAGCAGGCTACCACAGACAAAAGGGGCTTTTCTGGCCAAGAGAAGTCTAGTAATATCAAATATTGCACTGAAATTTCTTAGAATGTACGTTTAGAACCCATCATGGACTGTAGGAAAAACAGAACAAAAGAGAATCGAGGCATTTGAGACGCGGTACTACGGAGAAAGTACAAATTTAGATGGACTTATAAGCGAAGAAAAGGAACATATGGAAAACACTGACAAGAAGAAGAGACAGGATGATACGACATGTGTTAACACATCAGGGAACAACTTCTGTGGTACCAGAGGGAGCTGTATAGGGTAAAAACTGTAGAACAGCGAATAATTGAGGACGCACGTTGCAAATTCTACTCTGAGATGAAGAGATAGTCACAGGAGAGGAATTCATGGTGGGCCGCATCAAGCCAATTACAAGGTTAATGGCTCAAAGAAAGAAGTTTCTTGGGTGTGTGGCTATTGTCGTCTCAAATTTTAATATTACTCTGCTGACTCTTATCGACGTCGGTAGGTTGAAGCTTACGAATCTCCGTTAAATGGCAGTGGGGAAAATAGGACGACTTACTGCGAAAATTTATTAATGGTGTCATTCCATTTACTGTGTGGAACTGTGTTTTGTCAAAGTTTAAAGAGAGCCTATTTGCAGAGCACCACTTACAGATTTTCTGAAAAACATGATTTACAATTTCATCAGTTAATTCTTGTCTGTTGTGTGTGATAGCTGTACTTGTATCATCGGCAAAAAGTACCAGCTTTGCATCTTCGTGAATAAAGAATGGCAAGTCATTAATACATATTAAGAACAGCAGAGGACCCAAGCTCGAACCTTGCGGCACCCCATTCTTTATTGTTCTCCAGTTTGAGAAATCACCAGTTTTTTGCATATTAAGTGAACTGCTTATTTCAACTTTCTGCACTCTTCCAGTTAGGTATGATTTAAACCATTTGAGCGCTGTCCCATTTATACCACAGTACTTGAGCTTATCTGGAAGTCTTCCATGATTTACACAATCAAAAGCCTTTGAGAGATCATAAAAAATCCCAACGGGTGACTTCCGGTTACTCAGAGCATTTAATATTTCATTAGTGAAAGTAATTTAGCATTTTCCGTTGAAAACCCTTTCAGGAAACCAAACTGACATTTTGTTAAAACTTTATTTTTACAAAGGTGTGAATCTACTGTACAATACGCCACTTTTTCAAGACTTTTGGATAAGGCAGTCAGAAGAGAGATTGGGCGGTAGTTGTTGACATTAGACGTATCCCCTTTTTTATGCAGTGGTTTAACAATGGCATACGTCAGTCTATCTGGGAAAATACCCTGCTTCAGAGAGCTATTACATATGTGGTTAAGAATACCACTTATCTCTTGGGAACAAGCTTTTATCATCCTGCTGGAAATGCCATCAATTCCACGTGAACTTTTATTCTTGAGAGAGTTTATTATCTTCCTAATTTCAGAAGGAGAGGTGGGTGGAATTTCAGTTGTATCAAATTGTGTGGATAAGGCCTCTTCCATTATCTGCCTTGCTTCTTCTAATGAACATTTAGATCCTATTTTCTCTACAATATTTAAAAAATGATTATTCAAAATGTTTTGTCAAGTTTCCATTCGCTTTGATGGTAATGCCGTCATCCTGTACTCTTGGTTGCCCTGTCTCCCTTGTAATAATATTCCAAATTGTTTTGATTTTGTTATCAGAGGTATTAATCTCAGACATGATGCACATGCTACTGGACTTTTAATAACTTTTTAATAACCTTTCTTAATGTTCCACAGTAGTTTTTATAATACAGGGTGATTCAAAAAGAATACCACAACTTTAGGAATTTAAAACTCTGCAACGACAAAAGGCAGAGCTAAGCACTATCTGTCGGCGAATTAAGGGAGCTATAAAGTTTCATTTAGATGTACATTTGTTCGCTTGAGGCGCTGTTGACTAGGCGTCAGCGTCAGTTGATGCTAAGATGGCGACCGCTCAACAGAAAGCTTTTTGTGTTATTGAGTACGGCAGAAGTGAATCGACAACAGTTGTTCAGCGTGCATTTCGAACGAAGTATGGTGTTAAACCTCCTGATAGGTGGTGTATTAAATGTTGGTATAAACAGTTTACAGAGAATGGGTGTTTGTGCAAAGGGAAAAGTTCTGGACGGCCGAGAACAAGTGATGAAAATGTAGCACGCATCCAGCAAGCATTTGTTCGCAGCCCAGGAAAATCGACTCGCAGAGCTAGCAGAGAGCTGCAAATTCCACAGTCAACTGTACGGAGAGTCCTACGAAAAAGGTTAGTTATGAAACCTTATCGTCTGGACGTCAACTACCCGAGGCGATGGATCGGCCGCCAGGCAGCCCGTGACAGAGCACTTCATCACTGTCCTCCAAGAAGCCCTGATCTTACCCCCTGCGATTTTTTCTTATGTTAAGGATATGGTGTTTCGGCCACCTCTCCCAGCCACCATTGATGATTTGAAACGAGAAATAACAGCAGCTATCCAAACTGTTACGCCTGATATGCTACAGAGAGTGTGGAACGAGTTGGAGTATCGGGTTGATATTGCTCGTGTGTCTGGAGGGGGCCATATTGAACATCTCTGAACTTGTTTTTGAGTGAAAAAAAAACTTTTTAAATACTCTTTGTAATTATGTATAACAGAAGGTTATATTATGTTTCTTTCATTAAATACACATTTTTAAAGTTGTGGTATTCTTTTTGAATCACCCTGTATTTTACTTGCAATTTTTGTTATTAAAAGAACTCGACATTATTCAGCAAATGTCTGTCCGTTGCAAGAGAATCGTAAATGAAATGTCATGTAATGCACTGTTTCGTATCTCCGAGGGCCTTAGGAAATTAAATAACCACAAATGTGATGTAAGTTTTTAGTTATCGCCGATTTTTATGTCGCTTCATACACTTTCTATGGTAAAAATTATGTTACAAATCAGTATAAACGTTATTATTCGCACTCATCCGGTATCCTATTCAGAAGTGTTGCTTGCTAGCCGCTTAATGGCGATGCTAACGCTGTGGTAACATAACCAAGGCGGAATGTCGTGACTAACGACTGTGACTCAACTAACAATGCAATGCTCTTGTTATGAATATGTTCCCACTCTAAACAATAAAAATGACACTACTATCCACTACCGGTCAACTTATGAAGTTATAGAAACACAGTTTTGCTAACTGGTCAGGTATCGTTTCTTCAACTCTGTCACATTGTGTCATTTGTAGCACGGGTGTGAATTGATAAATCGATAACTCAACGAAATGCCATGTGCATTTAGGCCGCTAAAATGTTGATCTCGTTCCCATGTAAAAAAGTGCTGGCTTTCGCAAGGTTCCCAAGACCGGATATCGTTCACTATAATACCCTCGTGCACGTTCAGAAGGCGGTATTTTGTAATCGAAGCAAAGAAGCTGCGGGCCGGGCCACGTGTCCTGAGTAAACACTCCGGCGTCCCCATGAGGTCGTAGAAAGCGGCTGGCCAGGCCATAGGCGTCGGTCAGAGGCCCTTATTTATGGCCCTTTGAGAAGAGACAAAGCCTGTGCGCCCTTGAAGCGGAGGGAAGTTCACGGCGACGCTGGTCTACTTGCCGCAAATCCATGCAGAACGAAAACCAAAGATAAGAAAGTACGTAGCTCGGTTCGCTTACACAGTTGTGGAATAAGAGGGGTTGTAACGCTAAGGCTACACGGACGTTTTTACGCGGCGTTTGTGCGGAAAACAACGCACGAATTACGGACACAGTTGCGGTATGTGATGTGGCTACCCGGTGCTGAAATTGACGATGAAGGAAAGCCGAGTCCTTTACATTATTATTACATCCACATCAATATTCCGCAAGCCACCTTACGGCAGTGATGGACGGCACTTTTGGTGTTCATCCCTTCCCTATTTCCATTGACGGATGTTCTTCCCAAAGAATGGTTGTCAGTAAGCTTGTGTACTAGCTCTAATCTCGAATTTTCTCGTTGGGTAAAAAATGTTCAAAAGTGTTTGAATTCCTAAGGGACCAAACTGCTTAGGTCATCATTCCCTAGACTTACGCAATACTTAAACTAACGTATGCTAATAACAACACACACACACACACACCGATGCCCGAGGGAGGACTCGAACCTCCGTCGGGAGTGGCCGCGTATTCCGTGACATGATGCCTCAAACCGCGCGGCCACTCTGCGCGGCTCGTTGCGTCATTCGCGAGAGGTACGTGGGGGGAAGAAATATTTTGTCCGACTCTTTCCGGAAAGTACTGTCTCTAAATTTTAACATTAAACCTCTCCGTGATGCGCAACGCCTCCCCTGCAACATGTATCATTGGATACGACATTGCAGTGCCTGTGTTATTCTGATTAAGAGGCAAAGTTCCTTTGGACATGCATGCATGTTACATCGAAATCAGAATAACACAGGCACTGCAATGTCGTATTTCTCTACCAATGCCGGGCAAGCGACTTTCAAGTACAACGTCTGACCTGTACGGAAATATACACAATGGATGTACGAGCACAGACTGTAGACATACGGTTGACAACACATTTGGGTGTGGTCGTGAGTCGTGCACAGATAGCCAAACAGTAAGGCGACCGCTCGTGGTAAGTGGGAAATCCGGGTTCGAGTCCCGATCCGGCACATGTTTGCACTGTCGTCATTCCATTCTACAGCTGATGGTTGTCATTATTCGCAATTGCTAATACATTTAATGTGTGTCATAGGAGTGTGTTGAGTATCTCCGTAACGCTCTAGCGCGAACATAACGATCCCGTGACTAAATGCTCTCTTCTTTGGATTTCCTTTATCTCGTCTTCCAATCCCATCTGATAAGGGCCCCAGTTTGATGAAGAATATGCAAGAATCGGTCGAACAAGGACCTTGTAAGCCACTTCTTTAGTGGATGAAATATATTTCGCTAAGATTGTTCGTATGAATCTCAGTCTGGCATCTGATTCTCCTTCTGTTTCTTTGATGTGTCATTCCGTTGTAGGCCGCTCTGGATAGAAACTCCACGATATTTCACGGTAGTTATTGTTTCCACCGATCTGCTGTCGATACCATAGTTAATGAGTTGTTGAGATGGAGAGGTGGGATATTTATCTGATTTCATATGAATCTGTACCTGATAGAAGTCCACCCGCGGTAGCTGCGTGGTCAGCGCAACAGAATATCAATCCTAAGGGCCCGGGTTCGATACTCGGCTGGGTTGGAGGTTTTCTCCGCTCAGGGACTGGGTGTTGTGTTGTCCTGATCATCGTTATTTCATCCCCATCGACGCGCAAGTCGCCGAAATGGCGTCTAATCGAAAGACTTGCACCCAGCGAACGGTCTACCCGACGGGAGGCCCTAGTCACACGAAATTTTTTTTACCTGAAAGAAAAGTGAAAGCTATCCCCCCCACCCTTGAGCTGGCACTTTTACTCTTTCATAATGCACAGTAATTAACACTAGAGACATTTTTTGGGCTTCCAGATGTAGAGATCAAGAGTTGACACATGCATCGTAATTTATTTTAGTAATAACGTCGTTAATTCCTATCCCCAAAAAATGAATGGCACAGGAAAAGAATATTAAATGCCGTACCTTAACTATTGAAGTGATAATCAGATTTGGTATCACTATGAGCTTTATTACCTTAGGACACAGAGATAATTCAAGATAAAACCTAATGATTGATAATATAATTGCCGAAAAGAAGGTATCTGAGGATGAGTTGTGGACTACGTTGTGGAACAGTCGTCGAGTAAGATTACTCGTCTATAGTTTCACACATGCAAATAATGCCTGGTGTTGCCACAATGCGATGGTACACGTAGCTAAGAGCATCAGCATGAATAAACAAATCCCTACCTTGCCGATGCTGCAAATACTTTAATAGACTGTGAAGTTGCGTCGTGGGTAGACAGCCATCAGCACTGGGTCGCTCTGTAGACAGCAGACAGAAATGCCGATCTCTGTTAGGAGCTGCGACCGCGGATAATTTCCCGACAAGTCACGGAAGATAACTTATTCCAACAGACAATTTCGAATGGGGTCTGCAAAACTCTGTCCAGGCTACAGTGACGGTAATCTCTCGACCACCAATTTGGTCTTCTACTCCATGTTGAAACACTATCTCTCGCTGTCAAGAAGAGACTCCACGACCTCTTTCTCTGGCGGCCCAGATGAGATTGCATGAACAACTCCACTCTGCGCACCAAGTCTGGAAAGTTAACGCGCCTTGGCCCCTCCACGCTCGTATATTTCCAATTTTGGCTCTGAACCGGATTCTATGCCAAGCATGTCCATACCGTACGCTGCGCAAAACCCCTCCAAAAACACCACGCAAAATCCAGCTCCAGTGAAGAAGAGACTTGCTCCCAAATTTGAGCGGCGCTCTATGACGTCACAAACCATCTGCAGTCCTCCAATCATCTCGCTCCTTTTTTGTCCAAGCGCGAGACGACAGAGGTGTCAGAAACTGCACCCGAGAACTGCAAAACAGCGTCTACGTGCGACGCCTATCAGACACTTCTTGGTGACAGATATTAAGTTCTGAGAACGCCAACCTCGCAGTGCACATACCTGGTGCTGAGACGGCACGCCGTACTCAGCAGTAAAGTTATTTTACAAGACTCCAGCCAGTCGCTCCAAACTTCTGCCAGCTGATAACCTCTACGTACCGGATGACAGGCGTACTACAGACCATTCCCTAGGGGTCGCCTCTTTCGGCATCTAACTATTGTCAACGAGAGGCTGCCTTCTGGGACGCTTTGGCCTGACCACAGACGACTCTCCAACGTGCTCCACTCCTCGCAGAGCGGCCACACAAATAGATTCACTAGAAAATTGTAGAAACTATACCAGAGCCGATACCCAATTTAATCAGATTAAATGAAGTTAGTGCTCTCAGTACCCGATCACATGTAATTCCGTGACCTTAATTAGCCCACTCCCACCGAGAAGTGGAAGAGGAAAAGCCAATAAGGGCTTGGTGTCTTTCTAGTTTTACAGGTGTGGATTCCTGTTCCTACGTTTACGCAACGTATTACATTTATATAAGTTCAGGGTCAACTGCAAGTCTCTGCACTATTCATGCATCCTCTGTGGGTCCTTCTGCAAACCGCAACTGTCTGTTGCCGTTACTATCTTCTTACAGATAACCACTTTATCTGCGAATCGCCTTAAACAGCTTCTGATGCCTTCTGCTATATCATTTATATACGTTGTAACCGGTGACGGTCACACTTCCTTAGCGTACTCACGAAATTACCTTTACTTTTGTTTATTTTGTTACGTTAAGAGTGGCATATCGATTTTTATCTGCAGGGAAGTCGTAAATCTGGCCCAGTACTCGGTAAGCTTGTATTTTTTTTTCACTAAACGGCGGTGCGGGGTGGTGTGAAATGTCTTCATGAAGTTGAGGTGCAGAGCATCAACCTGAGCACCGATGTCTACAGCTCTACGGATTCCATGGAGGAACAAACCGAGCTGAGTTTCGCAAGCTCTCTCGGTGATGTTTTTTATGAAGGAAATTTTCTTTCTCCAAAACCGTCAAAACACATGTTCCCTAATTCCGCAACAGACTGACGTCAAACATGTAGGCGTACAATAATGTGCATCTCTCCTACGACACTTCTAGAAAACCAGGCTGATCATAACTTCCTTCCAGTCTCTAGGTACCCTTCGTTGCTCCAGCGATCTACTATAAACTACTGCTAGAAGGGGAGCAACTTCTTTTGCATAATCTTTGTAGAATGTTAACAGCTATCTCATCTGGCCCTGATGTATTTCCGCTACAAAGCGATTGTAGTTGTTTTACTATCCCGCAACCAATTATCTCAATATCTTCCACTCCAAACTTCGTACGATGATTGAAGGGAGAGTCATACGATCTTACGCAGAGTAACAATTTCGGAAGACCGGATTCAGTATTTCGGGGTTCTTTCTGCTGTTTTCCGTTTTGACTGAATATGATTTCTAACCGCTTACGGATTTTATGTAAAACCAAACCTCTTAGTCTCTGTTGGTCCACTGTGGACGCGCGACAGCGGCTGGTCAAATGTTTAACAATGATAATCGCCGAATAGCCGTACTTTTTGAGAAGTTATTTTATTTTATTTTGACTGCCAGTTTCGGCTTTTCAATAAGCCATATTCAAGCCGCTTATGAACTAATCTATAAACAATCAATGTTAGAGTACTGGAGCCATCAGCATCCGGATACCGTGAATCCTACAACGAAAGCACATACAGTCAAGCCAGAAGTAACAAGTGAAGATGAACATTGATGCCACATATACTTTAGGCTTGACTGTTTGTCTATGGATACTGGGATTAAACTGCTAAGATTATTATTACAGTATGATCATAAAACGTTCCAAAATACAAATTTTTACGGATTCTGTCGTTTCTCTTCTGGTTTATTTAGTTTTGCATTACTGTATGGAGCTATATCATATACTGTAACTACCTGTGCATCATGATCAGACAGACCATTCTTAACAGGAAAAGTTTTTATTTGATAAAATTTATCTTGGTCTATGAAAATGTTATCTAAGAGTGTGCTGCTTTCCTGTACCACCCAGGTAAGAAAATCAATAACTGATGTCAAATTGAAAGAACCAAGTAATACCTCAAGGTCAGGTTTTCTATCGGACTCTTGCAGAAAATCTACGTTGAGGTCCCCACAAACAATAATTTGCTTTCCTTTGTCTCAGCTGCTGTCTGTAAAGGGTAGGTCAATAAACAGCAGCATTTTCGCGTTTGGAGAGAAGACAGGGAACAATTACTGTCTCCTTTGCTCATATGTTCCTAACAAGCAACAGAAAAAGATTGATGTTGATGATGTTGAGATGGCAACCAGCCACAAATTCTTACTGACTGGTTTTCTTCAGCAATATGGGCTGCAAATGCAGATTTGTTCAATGTGCCAAGCCTTAAAGCATCAATGTGTTCTTTGTATCTATCTTCAAAAATTGTGCCTGTCTGTTCAATGTAGAATTTTGGTAATGTATCACATTTGAGCTTGTATATTCCTGATTTACTGTAGGGGCTCTTGGAGGTGTTTCTGTTATAATTTATTATTTGTGGAAAAGCTATTGTGGTCTTTTTCTTTTGAAATAAGTTTGCTATTTGGTATGATAGTGGGCCCATGTATCGGAGAGAAGCATATTTAGGTTTGGCTTCTGTGGCACACTGTGGTTTGGAATTCATGTTGTGTGGATTGCTGTTAAGTGGATCTGTGTATTTGTCTGCATTTTGTTGTGGAGTTTTTCTATTATTATGGGTTTATATTCATTATTATGAGCAACTGTCTTAATTATATTGATTTCATTTTGTTGGTCTGTGTCACTTATTGGTACTTTTTTAATTCGATGTACCATGCCTCTGAAATATGCCATTTTTTGTTCGTGGGTATGGCAAGATGAGTTGTCAGAACTGACACGTGTGGTGGTAGGTTTTCTGTAAATATTAAATTGATGTTTATGGTTACTATTACAAATCTTCAGGTCAAGAAAGTTAACCCTTTTATTAGTTTCATGTTCAACTGTGAATTTAATATTTTTGTGCATTTTATTTAGATCAGCTGCTAATGCATCAGTTTCATTGTTTGTACCACCAGAAAGCAAGATTGTATCATCAACACCATCAACATTTGTCTTCAAATAACAGCCACGGTCTCCAACCATGTCATCATAGGGCAAAATTGCAGAAAAAGATTGTACTAAGGATATCTACCATGCATAGAGACGATAGTATAGAAGCGGACAGTGGCGAATCAAATAAACCTGAAGTGATTACTTTCTAAAATCTTACAAAAGGCGGCGTAAAAGTTGTCGACCGTCAGAAATAGGAATATTCTGGCCCCTTACGCTGTTTTCACCTTGCTGAACATAGGGGCGATAAATGCACAAATAATATACAAGAAGAAGACGAATGACTTAATGCCACGGAGAAGATTCCTAACAGAAGTGAGTATGGTGCTTATAAAAGCACATATGATCAAACGTATGCAAATTCCACTGTTCGACAAAAAAAATTTTTTTCTATTTCTGATAAAAAATATTGTGATCCTAGTTGTATTTTGAGTGCTGAATTGAAAACTGTTTTTGTTTTTTTTTCTGTCAGGGATAGTTTATGAGTAATCGCAATTTTATTTCTCTTTTCAGTGAGGTGAAATTCGACAAACAAATGCACATCTTTATGATGTTATAAGTTCATCACATTAATGGAGGGTGGGATCTAACATATAACACAGTAACCTTTGGGTATACACTTTGAAGCATTTATTTGACATGAGAAATTACAGAAAATTGACAAACAATGAGCCACTGCCTTGTAATGCACATCACTTTTTTCTCTTGTATTGTGAATCTTTCTTCTCTCGAATGATATTCCAGCAATAATCTGCTAACATAGAAGGTACCCACTTCCTTTCATAGCGCCTTTCTATGGTAGAAATGTCTTTATGGAATCTTTCCCCATGTTCATCCGATACGTCACTACAACTCTCTGTGAAGTAGTCCAGATGAGAGTCCATCATATGTACCTTCATAGACATATTGCACCCCAAATCCTGATACGGTTTGATCATATCCTTCACCATTGCTTTGTAGTTAGTAGCTCTTCTTCTTCCGAGGAAGTTTTCCGACACCATCTTGAAACAGTCCCATGCGGTTTTTTCTTTATCAGTTAAATATGCTTCAAAATTTGCATCTTTCTGCAGCTCCCTGATTTGTGGGCCCACAAAAACACCATCCTTTATTTTTGCAGCTGAAAGACGGGGGAATTTGGTAGCTAGATATGCAAACCCACAGCCTGTTGGATCCATGGCCTTCACGAATTGTTTCATCATGCCAAGTTTGATGTGAAACGGTGGAAGTAGTATATATTCAGGAGCTACCAGACTTTCACGTTGTACATTCTTTTCGCCAACTTCCCATCTTCGCCTAGGCCATTTCTTTTTCACGTAGTGAGAATTTCGGTCTCGACTATCCCACTCGCAAAGGAAACAGGCATACTTTGTGTAGCCTTGTTGCATTCCCAGTACCATAGCAATTACCTTGGAATCTGCACATATTTTCCATTTGTGTTCATTGTATTTTAATGAATTTAGCATCCTTTGTATGAATTCGTAATTCTCTTTTGTCAAACTAGCGTAAGCTACTGGAACAGAGGGTATTTTATTTCCGTTATGGAGCAGAACACCCTTCAGACTTGTTTTCGATGCATCTATGAAAAGTCTCCACTCCTGTGAAATATAAGGGAAGTTCAGCACTTTCATCAGGCCAGCAACGTCATTGCAAAATGTCAGTGCTTCGTCAGTTGAAAAATAAGAAACAAAGGCATATTCTCTGGGCCTGAACACATTGGTTTTAGTACTTCGGTGCAGTAGATTACACTTTTATAATCTTGAACCAAGCAGCTGCGCCTTTTGTTTACTTAGTCCTAGATCACGTACTGAATCATTCAAATCTGCCTGTGCTAACAAATGTGGCGATGACTCACTTGGGCAGTGATATAAAGAATCATCATCTGTGATTTCTTCAGTACTGCTTATTTCACTGTCACTCGGAATTTGACCTCGAGCTCTTGAAGGTACTGGAAGGTTGTCGGAATGCTGCACTGGCATTCTCGCTGAAGGCAGATCTGGGTAAACAATGTGCCTCTTCGACTCTTTGTTTGTAAAACCCTGAATTTTTGTTAGACAGAAATAACAATCAGTAACATGGTCCTTAGGCTCTCTCCACACCACGGGAACAGCAAACAACGCCACATTCTCATTCTCTTTATTTTTCCACCACTGAATTAGTTTGCAGTAACATGTAGCACAACAGAAATGTGGTGCCTATTCTTTATCTTGGTCTCCTACCTCTATTCCAAAGTAATGTTTGTATGCTTTCTTTATGACTGAAGAAATTTTCTACTTATTTCTGGCAAAAGTGAACTTCCCACAGATGTAGCAGAAGTTGTCCGGCTTATATAGACATCCACGACGACGTGGCATTTCTGCAAATTTAAAAATACCACTTTGGTAATACACCTGTATTAAATTAATAGTAGGGAACTAGTGGAACACTGATGTGTAAAAACAAGCAGTCGTTTTACCTTCAGCACCAGGCTCAATCAGTTTACACACAGGAACTAAAAAATTCAACCGTGTTCGGAAATATGACAGACAGTTACTTGTCAACCAAAACACCCACTCGTTAATACTGACACAATTGCGGCTAACACCACTGTTGTAAACTCGATGCACCTGCCACTAGGAGGCGTGAAGCTTTACTGCCGAGGCAGCGACCGGCTGTCGCCGTTCGAGTTAATGAGATGTTTCAGGTGGCATTAATGACATAGGTGTAGCGGGGGATAACCTAATGATGTCTGATTCTTCCCACCTGCTGTTGCACAAGAAATTATCAGGTTATATCACTACTGGATGTGGCAACATACCCGTATTTCTCTATAACGTCTCTGTGTTTGCCATGAATTGTGAATATACATATATATACATATTACATAAAAAGTATCCCTGACAACGATATTTTGTTTACATATTTGAATTTCGCACGGTAAAATGGTCTAGAAGCACATGCTTGAATATCAGAAATAGAACCCATGTCGAACAGTGGCATATCAGACCACACGAAGGAGAAAAATAGAAAAGGTGTTGTAGGTATCCACAATCTGCCTACAGTAGAAGAAGCAAGTGAATCAAGAGAAAAAAATAAGATGTCACTACTGCCGTAGAAGAAAAAATAGATATACACAGCATCGCTGCATCTTTGTTCCAATTCCATTTGTAAAGAATATACAGCAACGAGTGTTCTTTCTTGTCACGCGTGTTCGCCACAAGGAGCTGGTTTGTGTGACCTTTTTTTCAGATGGCTTGGCTCCTGAAAGAAGGAAAAATTGTCGAAGTACGAGGTCTTAAGAACAACGAGCACACAATTATGCAGTTTTAAAGAAAGGATCGTGAAAATATAACAATATACGGCAACTGATGTATGCTATATTGATGAGTTCGTGGTTACGTCTATTTGCAACTGAATTAATGCAGCTTATATTTTGCCATACACGTTTAGTCTCAATTTATTATGAAACACTTTCAGTAACCTGAAGTATAAACATATTTAAGTGCTGCTCATGCCATTTATTTAGCTGCAAATGGACGCAATTTCAGAATCATCAATATAGTATTGGTCTTCTTCGTTCATGGAAAGTTTAAAACGGATGTTAACACTGGCTATATATTACCTGGCAAAGCAAAGACCTGTCCAGGGTAGCAGCACCGTCCTTACATACGAGAAAGAGAGAGACGGAGATAATAAAATCGTACGCTGCAGTAGCCTTAAGCCCAGTACGATCTGATTTCAGAACTGCAACTCACTACGGCAGGGCTGCGTTGGATCGCAACTCATTGTCTCGAGTCCGTGACGTTGTGACCAGTTCGCGACATTGCATCTTGCAACTAGTGCTTACGGGAGAGTACCTCGCATGTGTTTTGAAACATACCCGTAATGATGCAGAACTTCGCAAGTGCTGACGTGAGTCAGTGACAAGTGGATATTACTCAGCAGTGTCATGCAGAATGTCATGACATGTTACACCCCACCTGTGTCATAAACGGCTTTCTGTTCGCAGCTGCGGTGACCCCGTGACTGTATTCGCGTTGCAACAGTGTGTGCTCGTAAAGCATGGACTGGAACCACAAGGAAACTGAACAACTTACAGATATTTATAGAGAAAGAGCTATTATTGCAGTACCGAAAGGGCAATAATTCTCACATAAAAATAAAAAAAATGGTGATTAATGGTTCGAGAAGGATGCTGTCTGCAAAATCGATAAAGCGAAGAACAATACACAAACCATGATGATAATCATTGCTGCTCTGGATACCTTGAATAAATCTCAAGAGAATCTCCAGTTGCCAGAAAGGGCCAAGTTAGTGTCCGTCATTCGCGGTTCAGATAAAACAAATATTCAAAGTCCTGGCACGAAATTCGATAAACAATTTCGAACTATCCATTTCTACCAGCAAGCAGTTCACTGGAAAGATTTTAACCTCTTTCCTTAAATGACGGTACAGCACAATAAATGTATTCCTCAAAATCTTGAAATCCTGACTCGCTCCTCCTGCGACCATTCATGTGCTCCAACTGGAGTACCATTGTGCGTAATATGGGGCACCTATGCACAGCTCTTGGTGGTATGATGCAAACACTCCGCTTCCTTGGGTGTGCGAACAACAGGCACGACGTGTTTGGTAAGACACACTCAGTTTGGACGCACCTTGAACATATGCAGATATTATTTCTTTGGACACTTCCAAGTTGTACATAACACTGGTAAACACGTCTCCACTGGTGAGAAACAGATACATGTTTTATATAATCTCGGAAAAGTATTTCGGAATGTTAGCTACATTTTATATGCAGTAATGTATAACCTAAAATGCACCAACCACAAAGCAGCGTACTGCTCATAAACAGTGGTACATTCTGGGCGTCTTACAGAAGGAAACAGACATTGGCACTGTTTTCCTGACACATTACAAATAGAGGATGGAATGGGATTCAGAAAATTCTTTTGAATGACTATAGAAAATTTCGAAATATTTCAAGAGATTGTTAGGGGACATGTTTCGAAACTGCTTTCCACAGGTTATCAATCGTACTTGGCATTCGCAATGCACTCCAAATTCTTTGAACAACACGTAATAAGTTACAGTGCTGGCCATTAAAATTGCTACACAAGAAGAAATGCATATGATAAACGGGTATTCATTGGACAAATATATTATACTAGAACTAACATGTGATTACATTTTCACGCAATTTGGGTGCATCGATCCTGAGAAATCAGTACACAGAACAACCACCTCTGGCCGTAATAATGGCCTTGATACGCCTGGATACTGAGTCAAACAGAGCTTGGATGGCGTGTGCAGGTACAGCTGCCCATGCAGCTTCAACACGATACCATAGTTCATCAAGAGTAGTGACTGGCGTATTGTGACGAGCCAGTTGCTCGGCGACCATTCACCAGACGTTTTCAGTTGGTGAGAGATCTGGAGAATGTGCTGGCCAGAGCAGCAGTCGAACATTTTCTGTAACCAGAAAGGCCCGTACAGGAACTGCAACATGCGGTCGTGCATTATCCTGCTGAAATGTAGAGATCAAATGAAGGGTAGAGCCACTGGTCGTAACACATATTAAATGTAACGGTCACTGTTCAAAGTGCTGTCTATGCGAACAAGAGGTGACCGGGACGTGTAACCAGTGTCACCCCATACCATCACGCAGGGTGATACGCCAGTATGGCGATGACGAATACACGCTTCCAATGTGCGTTCACCACGATGTCGCCAAACACGGATGCGACCATCATGATGCTGTAAACAGAACCTGGATTCTTCCGAAAAAATGACGTTTTGCCATTCGTGCACCCAGGTTCGTCGTTGAGCACACCATCGCAGGCGCTCCTGTCTGTGATGCAGCGTCAAGGGTAACCGCAGCCATGGTCTCCGAGCTGATAGTCCATGCTGCTGCAAACGTCGTCGAACTGTTCGTGCAGATGGTTGTTGTCTTGCAATCGTCCCCATCTGTTGACTCAGGGATCGAGACGTTGCTGCACGATCCGTTACAGCCATGCGGATAAGATGCCTGCCATCTCGACTGCTAGTGATACGAGGCCATTGGGATCCAGCACGGCGTTCCGTATTATCCCCCTGAACCCCCGATTCCATATTCCGCTAACAGTCATTGGATCTCGACCAACGCGAGCAGCAATGTCGCGATAGTATAAACCGCAATCGCGATAGGCTACAATTCGACCTTTATCAAAGTCGGAAACGTGATGGTACGCATTTCTCCTCCTTACACGAGGCATCACAACAACGTTTCACCAGGCAACGCTGGTCAACTGCTGTTTGTGTATGAGAAATCGGTTGGAAACTTTTATCATGTCAGCACACGTTGTAGGTGTCGCCACCGGCGCCAACCTTGTGTGAATGCTCTGAAAAGCTAATCATTTGCATATCACAGCATCTTCTTCCTGTCGGTTAAATTTCACGTCTGTGCTCGTCATCTTCGTGGTGTAGAAATTTTAATGGCCAGTGTATATATAACTACGAGAGCTACGCCATAAGCAGCATCAAGAGAGACAGGATACTTGTATAAGAGGTTCTAGCTGTATGAAAAGGCCTTGATACCTAGTATTGTGCATATTAGGAACGTTTGGATACCAAAGAGGAGGCAGAACGACTGAGAACGTATCTTCACTGGATTAAGTTAAGGTTTAATGCTTTACAGCTGGTTTTATGTTTAAAGTTGTGAAGTCTGAAGTTGGAATTTGGAAGCTGTGAATATGGAGCCAGTAAGCTTTTATTTTCTGAACTTCTGACAAGAGGAGTGGAGAGAAAGTACAGCGTTTTACTTTATCCTGCCTATTCGAGTGTCGTATTGAACGACAGACTTCGCTGATCCCCTAGCGTGCTCTGGCAGCGACAGACAAGGTCTCCTTTTAGGAATGGAATTAACCTACTTAATGGTCACAATTGCTAGGGACGATGACTTCCCGCAACAAGCTACTAGGCTCAGCGGAAAATTACTAGTTCTCTGGATAGGCGTATAAGACCCATAAAAGTGCTCAATTTGCGATCAGTTAACATAATGATGCACGGATGCTCTGAACATAATCAACAAAAATGAATAACACATACGTCAAGAATGCAGGGGGGGGGGGGGGGGAGTGGTGGTTTGAGTAGCAGTTTCGCCACCATCTATATATCCAGTAGCTCACTAGCGCCAAAGTGATTTTGTCGGAAACTCAAGTGTGCAGGAGCAAGTCAAGCAGAGCCCCAATATAGTCGACTAAAGAACGAATCTCGTACTGGCCCACCTCGTACCGGCATACTAAGCGAAGTGTATCATAGGTCTTTCGTAACATGTGGGAGCTGATAGAAACTTCCGAGCACCTTTTACCTTTTAAGATGAATAATAAGCGACTAAGTTGCCATAGTTAGTCGTGTAAAACAGATTAGACAGACAGAACAACCACGTTGCTTACACTGTGGACAACAATTCGACACAGTTAAAAAGATAGCACGCAAATGAGAGATGTTATGGTAATAGTATGCTATGTGTGCGTATTTCATTTGTCGACGTTCTGCATTTGCGCATAGTCGTCAATAAATACTTAAGTAAATTCCTAAGTTCCCAAGTTTTAGGTGTGATGTCCGACATAGTCCTTTATAAATTCTGAAGGTTTACGTACCACAACCTATATGGCTGGATCAGGTTTACTATTCCACTGGACGAGCGCGATGCTACCGGACGACGTCAGGGGAGAATATTTCGGAGCGTCGCAGTACGGGTAAGGTATGATCTAGGGCTCTAGGTTATGCAATAGCGGCGTTGAATGGGCTAACTAAAAACTCTACTTCGGCACAGGTTCATCGCCTACTGCAAAGTGGATTGGAGAATTATTGTCACCACTTCGGCAAGGACTATGCTGTGATGATAATACATTTGAAGTTGATTCACTACACCCGATAAACAAAGGTCGCTGATACTAACTATGACAGTGTAGTACGTAGAAATTACAGGATCTGTCGAGTTGAATGGACAGTTTAATGAACATAGAATATGGACTGAGAGCAAACAGAAGAAAGACAGAAGTTTTGATAAGCAGCAGAATTGAGAATAGCGACATCCTCAGTACCAGAATTGGTGTTCATAAAACACGAGTTCTGCTGATTGGAAGCAAAATAACCCATGATGCACGGAGCAAGGAGGACATAAAAAGCAGGCTACCACAGACAAAAAGGGCTTGGCCAAGAGAAGTCTAATAGAGTCAAATGTTGCCCTGAATCTGAGGAAGAAATTTCTTAGAATGTACGTTTAGAGCCCTTCATGGACTGTCGGAAAACCAGAACAAAAGAGAATCGAGGCATTTCAGATGCAATACTACGGAGATGCACAAATTTCGATGGACTTATAAGGGAAGAAATGAGGAGATTCTCCGCATAATCGGCGGAAAAGGAACATATGGAAAACACTGACCAGAAGAAGACACAAGTTTGGTCTGTGGGAACACCAACGTTTAATCTGAGATTTAGGGTCTAATCACTAGAAATTTTTCATTGAAGTTATACACTACTGTCCATTAAAATTGCTACACAAGAAGAAATGCATATGATAAACGGGTATTCATTGGACAAATATATTTTACTAGAACCAACATGTGATTACATTTTCACGCAATTTGGGTGCATCGATCCTGAGAAATCAGTACCCAGAACAACCACCTCTGGCCGTAATAATGGCCTTGATACGCCTGGATACTGAGTCAAACAGATCTTGGATGGCGTGTGCAGGTACAGCTGCCCATGCAGCTTCAACACGATACCATAGTTCATCAAGAGTAGTGACTGGCGTATTGTGACGAGCCAGTTGCTCGGCGACCATTCACCAGACGTTTTCAGTTGGTGAGAGATCTGGAGAACGTGCTGGCCAGGGCAGCAGTCGAACATTTTCTGTAACCAGAAAGGCCCGTACAGGAACTGCAACATGCGGTCGTGCATTATCCTGCTGAAATGTAGAGATCAAATGAAGGGTAGAGCCACTGGTCGTAACACATATTAAATGTAACGGTCACTGTTCAAAGTGCTGTCAATACGAACAAGAGGTGACCGAGATGTGTAACCAGTGGCAGCCCATACCATCACGCCGGGTGATACGCCAGTTTGGCGATGACGAATACACGCTTCCAATGTGCGTTCACCACGATGTCGCCAAACACGGATGCGACCATCATGATGCTGTAAACAGAACCTGGATTCTTCCGAAAAAATGACGTTTTGCCATTCGTGCACCCAGGTTCGTCGTTGAGCACACCATCGCAGGCGCTCCTGTCTGTGATGCAGCGTCAAGGGTAACCGCAGCCATGGTCTCCGAGCTGATAGTCCATGCTGCTGCAAACGTCGTCGAACTGTTCGTGCAGATGGTTGTTGTCTTGCAATCGTCCCCATCTGTTGACTCAGGGATCGAGACGTTGCTGCACGATCCGTTACAGCCATGCGGATAAGATGCCTGCCATCTCGACTGCTAGTGATACGAGGCCATTGGGATCCAGCACGGCGTTCCGTATTATCCCCCTGAACCCCCGATTCCATATTCCGCTAACAGTCATTGGATCTCGACCAACGCGAGCAGCAATGTCGCGATAGTATAAACCGCAATCGCGATAGGCTACAATTCGACCTTTATCAAAGTCGGAAACGTGATGGTACGCATTTCTCCTCCTTACACGAGGCATCACAACAACGTTTCACCAGGCAACGCTGGTCAACTGCTGTTTGTGTATGAGAAATCGGTTGGAAACTTTTATCATGTCAGCACACGTTGTAGGTGTCGCCACCGGCGCCAACCTTGTGTGAATGCTCTGAAAAGCTAATCATTTGCATATCACAGCATCTTCTTCCTGTCGGTTAAATTTCACGTCTGTGCTCGTCATCTTCGTGGTGTAGAAATTTTAATGGCCAGTGTATATATAACTACGAGAGCTACGCCATAAGCAGCATCAAGAGAGACAGGATACTTGTATAAGAGGTTCTAGCTGTATGAAAAGGCCTTGATACCTAGTATTGTGCATATTAGGAACGTTTGGATACCAAAGAGGAGGCAGAACGACTGAGAACGTATCTTCACTGGATTAAGTTAAGGTTTAATGCTTTACAGCTGGTTTTATGTTTAAAGTTGTGAAGTCTGAAGTTGGAATTTGGAAGCTGTGAATATGGAGCCAGTAAGCTTTTATTTTCTGAACTTCTGACAAGAGGAGTGGAGAGAAAGTACAGCGTTTTACTTTATCCTGCCTATTCGAGTGTCGTATTGAACGACAGACTTCGCTGATCCCCTAGCGTGCTCTGGCAGCGACAGACAAGGTCTCCTTTTAGGAATGGAATTAACCTACTTAATGGTCACAATTGCTAGGGACGATGACTTCCCGCAACAAGCTACTAGGCTCAGCGGAAAATTACTAGTTCTCTGGATAGGCGTATAAGACCCATAAAAGTGCTCAATTTGCGATCAGTTAACATAATGATGCACGGATGCTCTGAACATAATCAACAAAAATGAATAACACATACGTCAAGAATGCAGGGGGGGGGGGGGGGGGGGGGAGTGGTGGTTTGAGTAGCAGTTTCGCCACCATCTATATATCCAGTAGCTCACTAGCGCCAAAGTGATTTTGTCGGAAACTCAAGTGTGCAGGAGCAAGTCAAGCAGAGCCCCAATATAGTCGACTAAAGAACGAATCTCGTACTGGCCCACCTCGTACCGGCATACTAAGCGAAGTGTATCATAGGTCTTTCGTAACATGTGGGAGCTGATAGAAACTTCCGAGCACCTTTTACCTTTTAAGATGAATAATAAGCGACTAAGTTGCCATAGTTAGTCGTGTAAAACAGATTAGACAGACAGAACAACCACGTTGCTTACACTGTGGACAACAATTCGACACAGTTAAAAAGATAGCACGCAAATGAGAGATGTTATGGTAATAGTATGCTATGTGTGCGTATTTCATTTGTCGACGTTCTGCATTTGCGCATAGTCGTCAATAAATACTTAAGTAAATTCCTAAGTTCCCAAGTTTTAGGTGTGATGTCCGACATAGTCCTTTATAAATTCTGAAGGTTTACGTACCACAACCTATATGGCTGGATCAGGTTTACTATTCCACTGGACGAGCGCGATGCTACCGGACGACGTCAGGGGAGAATATTTCGGAGCGTCGCAGTACGGGTAAGGTATGATCTAGGGCTCTAGGTTATGCAATAGCGGCGTTGAATGGGCTAACTAAAAACTCTACTTCGGCACAGGTTCATCGCCTACTGCAAAGTGGATTGGAGAATTATTGTCACCACTTCGGCAAGGACTATGCTGTGATGATAATACATTTGAAGTTGATTCACTACACCCGATAAACAAAGGTCGCTGATACTAACTATGACAGTGTAGTACGTAGAAATTACAGGATCTGTCGAGTTGAATGGACAGTTTAATGAACATAGAATATGGACTGAGAGCAAACAGAAGAAAGACAGAAGTTTTGATAAGCAGCAGAATTGAGAATAGCGACATCCTCAGTACCAGAATTGGTGTTCATAAAACACGAGTTCTGCTGATTGGAAGCAAAATAACCCATGATGCACGGAGCAAGGAGGACATAAAAAGCAGGCTACCACAGACAAAAAGGGCTTGGCCAAGAGAAGTCTAATAGAGTCAAATGTTGCCCTGAATCTGAGGAAGAAATTTCTTAGAATGTACGTTTAGAGCCCTTCATGGACTGTCGGAAAACCAGAACAAAAGAGAATCGAGGCATTTCAGATGCAATACTACGGAGATGCACAAATTTCGATGGACTTATAAGGGAAGAAATGAGGAGATTCTCCGCATAATCGGCGGAAAAGGAACATATGGAAAACACTGACCAGAAGAAGACACAAGTTTGGTCTGTGGGAACACCAACGTTTAATCTGAGATTTAGGGTCTAATCACTAGAAATTTTTCATTGAAGTTATACACTACTGTCCATTAAAATTGCTACACAAGAAGAAATGCATATGATAAACGGGTATTCATTGGACAAATATATTTTACTAGAACCAACATGTGATTACATTTTCACGCAATTTGGGTGCATCGATCCTGAGAAATCAGTACCCAGAACAACCACCTCTGGCCGTAATAATGGCCTTGATACGCCTGGATACTGAGTCAAACAGATCTTGGATGGCGTGTGCAGGTACAGCTGCCCATGCAGCTTCAACACGATACCATAGTTCATCAAGAGTAGTGACTGGCGTATTGTGACGAGCCAGTTGCTCGGCGACCATTCACCAGACGTTTTCAGTTGGTGAGAGATCTGGAGAACGTGCTGGCCAGGGCAGCAGTCGAACATTTTCTGTAACCAGAAAGGCCCGTACAGGAACTGCAACATGCGGTCGTGCATTATCCTGCTGAAATGTAGGGTTTTGTAGAGATCAAATGAAGGGTAGAGCCACTGGTCGTAACACATATTAAATGTAACGGTCACTGTTCAAAGTGCTGTCAGTACGAACAAGAGGTGACCGAGATGTGTAACCAGTGGCACCCCATACCGTCACGCCGGGTGATACGCCAGTTTGGCGATGACGAATACACGCTTCCAATGTGCGTTCACCACGATGTCGCCAAACATGGATGCGACCATCATGATGCTGTAAACAGAACCTGGATTCTTCCGAAAAAATGACGTTTTGCCATTCGTGCACCCAGGTCCGTCGTTGAGTACACCATCGCAGGCGCTCCTGTCTGTGATGCAGCGTCAAGGGTGACCGCAGCCATGGTCTCCGAGCTGACAGTCCATGCTGCTGCAAACGTCGTCGAACTGTTCGTGCAGATGGTTGTTGTCTTGCAATCGTCCCCATCTGTTGACTCAGGGAACGAGACGTGGCTGCACGATCCGTTACAGCCATGCGGATAAGATGCCTGCCATCTCGACTGCTAGTGATACGAGGCCATTGGGATCCAGCACGGCGTTCCGTATTATCCTCCTGAACCCCCGATTCCATATTCCGCTAACAGTCATTGGATCTCGACCAACGCGAGCAGTAATGTCGCGATAGTATAAACCGCAATCGCGATAGGCTACAATTCGACCTTTATCAAAGTCGGAAACGTGATGGTACGCATTTCTCCTCCTTACACGAGGCATCACAACAACGTTTCACCAGGCAACGCTGGTCAACTGCTGTTTGTGTATGAGAAATCGGTTGGAAACTTTTATCATGTCAGCACACGTTGTAGGTGTCGCCACCGGCGCCAACCTTGTGTGAATGCTCTGAAAAGCTAATCATTTGCATATCACAGCATCTTCTTCCTGTCGGTTAAATTTCACGTCTGTGCTCGTCATCTTCGTGGTGTAGCAATTTTAATGGCCAGTAGGGTATTAAATTTTTTCTTATAACTATCCGGTATTGTTTAAATATTCCACAATGATTCTATTGTACTAAATAAAGCCTGCAGAATTTTCCTTTTTATCATTCCAAATCACTGACTTTCTTGCGACTTTTTTAAACAGTACACATAAAGAAAATGTCAGAGAATTGAGTTTTCAATTCTGATAAGCTATAGTATCTCTATAGTAGGTAAATTTTCACATAAAACTGAATTCCAGGGTTTAAACTTGCACATAAAAATCGCCCTCATTAGGAAAAAAGAAACTTCATTTCTGGGATTACATTTTTCTTCATCACTACTCAGAACTTGCACTTGCGTCCACGGATGGAGTTTGTTTGCATAGATGAAGATCTATTTTTGTACAATGACAAGGCCGTTAAAGCTGCAGAGTTTCGGAGGAAGACAGTTTTGATGCTTTTGCCCGGACACTGAAAGTAAGTAAGTAACGAGTCAATAGTGGATTTGTTTCACCTATTGAGTCGCACTTGTACTGGAGTTCAGATTTTAAAATGAACAGTGCTAAAACTGCGCCAGAGAGAATCATAAAAATTATAGGTTCTCGCTAGTTGAGAAAAAAATTGTATTAATAATTCACGGCTGCAATACTGCGCTAGTGTGATAAAAGAAGTAGATACAGGCCGAAATGAATTAGCATTGATATTTTTGTATTTTACAAGTGTCCCTGGAAGTTTAGAGTTGTTTATGTTTACAAAATGTTAAGCTCGTTGCGAACTGTCGGAAGACACCGAATATCAATAAAGTGTCCTCAGATAACGTATCGCTGCATGTTACTTTGTGGAACGACCGACTACATTCTCTTTTTTATTAGAACGGGGCAGCCTAAGTAGCACCGCGCTTTCCTACACTTTACACTGACTTTCTGTTGCATTTTTCGGAAACAAGGCGTACCTCAAGTTAGCGGAGCATAGCCAACTAATTGCGTTCCGACGCCCCACTTTGTCTCTTATCGACACCTACTATTGGCGGAGAAGATGTAGGAAAATCTAGAATTGGAATGGACACGCAATTGTAAACAAAATAGCGTGCATGTACAGTATTGTTTATGCAAGGATGTTTACGAGAATTCCGTTGCATAAATAGCTTAGCACTCAAGGTCCCTGTGTGAAGCTACAAAAGCCATCAAATGACTAACGGGGATCGATAAGAATCAGAAAAATAAACGAACAGTACAATGCTTTATCACAAAATGGATTTCTTTCAGTGCTAAAACTCCTGTAAACTGGGCAAACAGCAAATTTCTGTAAGTCTATATACAACTGCGTGGTGTAGCAAGTCATAAAAAAAAGTCTGGATCACTTTTTTTTTATTACCAACTGCCAGTTTAGATCTGCGCTGGCGATCGTCTTCAGGTCTAGTTAGAACAGGAAAAAGAGGCAACAACAATAAAAATTACAATAGTGTGATATTATAATCTGTACCTTCAGAGGTTGCGCAGTTAATAAGAAAATATTATGAGAATCCACACATACCTGGCTCCACAAAGTGCAGTTTGTCGACTAACGTAAAATACAAAGGACGTGGGTGCATAAAAAAATTATATTGTTACGTGATGTGTGCATATTAATAGGCTAATGCATTCAAACAGCGTAAAAGAGATTCCTCCACCACAAAATAAAATTAAAAAAATGAAATGAACAATTAAAACAAGTGTTAATGTAATCTATTTCAGTCTGTGATGCGTTATACATTCAAAGATGAAGTACAACTGTAAAATATAACGTACTTTACACTCGCACACCACTGCGCTTTCCACAATGTACGTAATAGTTATAGTGTTTTTGTAAATAGTGTTTAGAAATCCTAATCAGTAAATTAAACTGTAGCGAACCGGGACTGCAAGGCGCGAAATAGTTCCGAGGCTTTCAGACCAGGCTGACTCAGAGTATCATTACTCTCTCTCTCTTTCTTTCTGTTATTATCCATGTCTTTCCTATCATCTATCATCTTATCTTCTTAAAAACTAAATATTTTAAGGCTTTTATTTTCAATTTCTAATGTATTTTTAATTTATTATTACTTCCATTGTAATTGCTGAAAAATAATTGCTGATTGTAATATTGAATATGTTTCGTAATCTACATCAAAAACTGTAAAATGAAGTCAATCACACCTCCCCCCAGATCAACCAACTAAAAATGTCGTCACAGTACTGTGGGCATCGTATATTTTCGTTGTTAATTGTATATTTTAAAACTCAGACAAAATTAACAAACATATCAATTGTGCATAGTTTGAGTCTTCGTTCTATTAAAATACATCTTTAAGACTTGGCCTTCATTTTAATGAGTAAGAATAAAAACATACTGTGGATCGTTATCGAAAGTTAACAAAATCGAGCGAAGAAAGGAGGCAGTGCAGTTGCAAAAATAACAAAAAACTGTAGTTTTTCGTAAATACTACAAATTATAAGGACGTTAAATGGTAGTGGTGAGAGAAAAATAAAAGAGTGGAGTCTGGAGTGGATCACCTACTATGGCTGGCTGGGTGGCGAGCGATGCAGTAGTGTGTTTATGTTTGTCACATGCTGTGGTTTACGCCGACTATCTTCCATCACGTGATAAGCTACACGATAAAAAGTTCGTGTTTGTGGTACGAGGAAGAATATCAGGCAATGATTACCTACAGGAGAACGTCATCTTAAATTTTAAAATAAGCGTTACGCTAAATTTCGTTCTGTTCGTTAAGAGTCTTATCTCGTTCTTCTCTTATACTAATATGTCTCCTAATTTTTGATTTCATTGCTCATTTTATTTTATTTTATGACAGAGTAATCTGTTTTACGCTGTTTGAACTGTTAACCTATGACACATGCACACGTAACGTCACTGTACAAAATTTTTTAACCCACCCACAGTCTTTGTATTTTACGTTAGTTGACAAACTGCAGTTGTGGCATCAGGTATGTGTGGTTCTCATATATTTTGTTGTTAACTGTGCAACTTTTGATGTTGTTGTGGTCTTCAGTCCGAAGACTGGGTTGATGCAGCTCTCCACGCTACTCTATCCTGAGCAAGTCTTTTCATCTCCATATAACTTCATCCTTTTTAATCCGCTTGCGGTTTTCATCTTTTGGCGTCCCTCTGCGAGTTTTTACCCCACTACACTTGCCTCCAGTACTAAATTGGTGATACCATGATGTATCAGAACGTGTCCTATCAACCGGTCCCTTATAATCAATTAGTGCCACATATTTTTTTTTCTCTCCAATTCTGTTCAGTACCACTTCATTAGTAATGTGATCGACCCATCTTATCGTCACCATTCTGTAGCAGCATATTTCAAAAACTTCTAAGTGTCTTCTTGTCTGAATTGTTGATCCTTCACATTTCACTGCTATACATGGCTAACCTCCATATAAATACTTCTAGAAAAGACTTCCTAACATAAAAATCTGTATTCGATGTTTACAAATTTGTCTTCTTCAAAAATGCTCTTCTTGTCTTTGCCATCTACATTTTATATCTTCCACTTCGGCCATCATCAGTTATTTAGCTGCCTAAGTAGCAAAACTCATCTACTACTTTAAGTGTCTCGTTTCCTTATCTAGTTCCCTCAGCATCACCTGATTTGATTCGAAAGCATGCCATTATCCCTGTTTTGTCTTTGTTGATGCTCATTTTATATCTTCATATCTTTTATATCTGTCCATTCCCCAGTTGGTCTTCCAAGTCCTTCACTGTATGTGGCAGAATAACAGTGTCATCAGCAGACCTTTTAAGATTTTTTTCTCCCCTCCTAACTTTAATTCCTCTAAATTTTTCTTTGGTTTCCTTTACTGCTTGCTCAATATACAGATTGAATAACATCGGAGATAGGCTATGGCCCTGTCTCACTCCCTTCTCAACTACTGTTTCCTTTTCGCACCCCTCGACTCTCGTAACTACTGTCTGGTTTCTGTACAAGTAGTAAATAACCTTTGTCTCCCTGTATTTTACCCCTCCTACCTTCAGAATTTCAAAGAGAATATTCCAGACAAGGTTGTCAAAAGCTTTCTCTAAGTCTACAAATGCTATAAACATAGGTTTGCCTGTTCTGAACCTATCGTCTGAGATAGGACGTAGGGTCGGAATTTGTACATTTCTCCAGATTCCAAACCGATCTTCCCCGAGGTCGGTTACGTCCAGTTTTTCGATTCTTCTGTAAAGAAATCATTTTATTTCTTTTGCAGCCATGACTTATTAAATTGACAGTTCGGTAATATTCACACCTATCACAATCTGCTTTCTTTGGAATTGTAATTATTGTATTCTTCTTGAAATATGAGGATATTTCACCTGTCTCATACATTTTGCACACAAGGTCGAAGAGTTTTATCATAGCTGGTTCTGCCAAGGATATCAATATTTCTGACGGTATGCCGTCTACTCCCAGAGTCTAGGTTTGAATTAGGTCGTTCAGTGCTGTGTCAAAATCTATCCGCATTATCATATTTTCCACCTCATCTTTATTTACGTCCTCTAATGTTAGTGTTTGAAATATCACACTTTTGCAGTTTTTATTGTTGCTGTCTCTTTTTACTGTTCCAACTAGGCCGAAGGATGATCTAGTGTGCAAATTGAAACCGGTAGTCGGTAATATTAGAAGTGATCCAGATGCTGTTTGTTTATTTATTTATTTTTTATTTGTCATTAACTGAAGTTTTACACATTGAAGTAGAAACTGAAAAATATATATAATGGTGCAATATTTAATACAGAGGTAAGTGCCACCACCGTGTGTGAAACTGGGGAAATGTTTATTGGCGAACAGGTAAGTTTTCTCGTATTAACCCGGAACCACTGCCTATGACAATAATTTCTATGGAAATAACTTTTGAAAACGCAGAGTCCACAGAAAGGTAGGGTAAGTCAGTTTTAGTATATTCAGCAGAGGAAATTTAAAATATCAAGATCACAAAAAATACTTAAAACATTTCAGTCGAATGTAAACAATATTTTTATGATGCCAAATTTAATGATTGTAAAAGAAGTACCATAGAAAAAAACGTCAATTGAAATTATTTGATAAAAAAGAAAATACATACAAAGAAAGAACATTTTTGCCATCACTCTTTGATAGGCTTTCACCACTTCTTTGTGTTGTTTTTGTGTGGGAGTTTCTATTTGTTGGTCATGAATTTTGGTTCTTTATATGGAAGATTGGAATAGAGAAATTTCTTACCTCTTGATCACAAAACTGTTTAAGTTCTTGAAGGTCTGCATATTCTTCGTTAGATATTGGCAGGAGCTCTGAAAGTATGCCGCTAGAATTACTTCCACTGTAAGAAATCACGTATTCGAACAACTTATCTTTCTTCAAGACCAGATCTTCTCTGAGTTGTCGTGTCTTGAAAGAACACTTCAGTTTGTAACATACTGTTAAAAACGTCACCCAACTCGTACAATTTCCTGTTGAACAGGAATGATTTTTTTAAGGCCTTGGATTCACTCTTGTGGTTCCAAATGCCATCACCCAAACATCGGAGGGTTTGCACCACACGTAAGGCTCTTTCCGTTCCTGGTTCTAGTCCACTCCCCAAATGCTTGAACTGTGACTTTCGGAAGTTGACCTCGCTGCCAGCTTCCATCCCATACGTCTGTAGCCAATCCAGTGCTGATCGAGTACCCCCTCATTCCGGACGAGGAATACAATGTCATCCGCGTATTCTCTACATTTGAATGATAAAAGCCGCATGGAGATCCCGGTAAGAAAGCGGTGAAGGCCTGCGAGGCACGGTTCTAAGGCGACTGCATATCGGAGGATCGACAAGGGGCAACACTGTCTGACTGATCTTAAGCTATTAAAATACTCTGTTCTCCCTCCGTTGATCACCATCGCTGATCTGGCGTCGTGCAACAGCCGCATCACTGCAGTGGTCATTAATGGCAAGACACCCATCCTATTCATCACCGCCGCGAGGTACACATGATCCATTCGATCAAAAGCATGATCGAAATCTACAGCAACCAGTCCCCCAGTCCCCCCCCCCCCCCCCCCTCGGAGGTGGCACGCAGCCGCGAGGGCGACGACGTCACAATAGTCACCCGAGGCTGTGTGGATATTACTGATGCCGCTAAGACAAGTCTGATTGTCATGTATTCGATTAGCCGCCCAGTATGTGCATAATGATATTGTATTCTTGCAGCAGAAGCTCATTAACATACATAACCACTACATGACACAAAGGCACGGTCAATGCGAAGGGGAATCCATCTGTATCTGGGGACTTGTTGGAGGCACCTCGTATAACCGCTTCCTCTAGTTCCTCACATGTAATTTCAGATAACTCGTCCGCTTCCCCGTTCACACGAGTCACGTCTGGGATCTCTTCCAGGACGTTCCCCAGCTCCCTGTGGCCCTCCCCGTCGCTCGCATAGAGTCTGCTAAAATTATCACGAACGCCTGTGCGATGCCCCTTTGTGTTGAAAACCGACGTCCATCGCCAAGACCATGTCATGAATTAATGTCCTTCGTCTCCTGCTTCTTTCCTTTATCACATAATGCATCGAGGCAACCTCGTAGGGCAGGCAATCCTGAGATCTCGCGCGTGTCATCATACCCGCCATCCACAGCGTCGCCAGTTGTACCAGCTTCGCCTTGACTCAGTGGATGGCCGTCTGGCGTTCTGGTGTAGGTGGTTGGGCGAAAAGTTTCCGAAGGGCCGTAAAATAAAAGTCAGTGGTCGTGCGCTGCCATTGAGAAACCTCCTTCCCATAACCTATTAACGTCCTCCGTAAAGCTGGCTTCGCGCACCCGATCCAGAACTGTAGGACAGAACCGTAAGAATTTCTTCGACGGAGGCAGCCATGCGACGCGTCTTCCACCATGGGTCGGCATTTTGCATCACGCAGGTGGGAAACATCCATCTTCCAATTACCCCTCCGTCTCAATACCTGCTGTCTATCAAGGTTAACCGTACAAGTATATGCCTCATGGTCTGTCGTTCAGATTTCTGCGTCCACCGTCGACATCGCTAACGCCTTGAAAGGTAGATCCGATCCAAACGGCTGGAGGAGTGACTCGTAAAAAATGTATATCCTGGTTGGTTGCGATACTCCAGGTCCCATGTATCGGCTAATTCCATCCCGTTGACCAGCTCCCGAAGTTCTTGGCTAGGAATATACACTCCTGGAAATGGAAAAAAGAACACATTGACACCGGTGTGTCAGACCCACCATACTTGCTCCGGTCACTGCGAGAGGGCTGTACAAGCAATGATCACACGCACGGCACAGCGGACACACCAGGAACCGCGGTGTTGGCCGTCGAATGGCGCTAGCTGCGCAGCATTTGTGCACCGCCGCCGTCAGTCTCAGCCAGTTTGCCGTGGCATACGGAGCTCCATCGCAGTCTTTAACACTGGTAGCATACCGCGACAGCGTGGACGTGAACCGTATGTGCAGTTGACGGACTTTGAGCGAGAGCGTATAGTGGGGATGCGGGAGGCCGGGTGGACGTACCGCCGAATTGCTCAACACGTGGGGCGTGAGGTCTCCACAGTACATCGATGTTGTCACCAGTGGTCGGCGGAAGGTGCACGTGCCCGTCGACCTGGGACCGGACCGCAGCGACGCACGGATGCACGCCAAGACCGTAGGATCCTACACAGTGCCGTAGGGGACCGCACCGCCACTTCCCAGCAAATTAGGGACACTGTTGCTCCTGGGGTATCGGCAAGGACCATTCGCAACCGTCTCCATGAAGCTGGGCTACGGTCCCGCACACCGTTAGGCCGTCTTCCGCTCACGCCCCAACATCGTGCAGCCCGCCTCCAGTGGTGTCGCGACAGGCGTGAATGGAGGGACGAATGGAGACGTGTCGTCTTCAGCGATGAGAGTCGCTTCTGCCTTGGTGCCAATGATGGTCGTATGCGTGTTTGGCGCCGTGCAGGTGAGCGCCACAATCAGGACTGCATACGAGCGAGGCACACAGGGCCAACACCCGGCATCATGGTGTGGGGAGCGATCTCCTACACTGGCCGTACACCACTGGTGATCGTCGAGGGGACACTGAATAGTGCACGGTACATCCAAACCGTCATCGAACCCATCGTTCTACCATTCCTAGACCGGCAAGGGAACTTGCTGTTCCAACAGGACAATGCACGTCCGCATGTATCCCGTGCCACCCAACGTGCTCTAGAAGGTGTAAGTCAACTACCCTGGCCAGCAAGATCTCCGGATCTGTCCCCCATTGAGCATGTTTGGGACTGGATGAAGCGTCGTCTCACGCGGTCTGCACGTCCAGCACGAACGCTGGTTCAACTGAGGCGCCAGGTGGAAATGGCATGGCAAGCCGTTCCACAGGACTACATCCAGCATCTCTACGATCGTCTCCATGGGAGAATAGCAGCCTGCATTGCTGCGAAAGGTGGATATACACTGTACTAGTGCCGACATTGTGCATGCTCTGTTGCCTGTGTCTATGTGCCTGTGGTTCTGTCAGTGTGATCATGTGATGTATCTGACCCCAGGAATGTGTCAATAAAGTTTCCCCTTCCTGGGACAATGAATTCACGGTGTTCTTATTTCAATTTCCAGGAGTGTAGTTAGGATATTGGGCTATTTCTGTCGAGCACACAATTAAAATCTCCACCGAGTATGCAAGCATCGTATCGTCCCCGGAACAACGGTGTAACCACATGGGGGTAAAAAGCTGCTCTGACCCTTGTCTTATGCGAGCGTGACGGTGCGTATATACTGATCAAACGTATTCCACCTATGGTCACAGCAGTACCATGGGCAGAAGGCAAATACTCTACTTCGTCTGCATGTATAACTTCCTTCAATAGTATCGCAGTGCCAGCGCCTCACTCGTCAGACGGAGAACAGTAAATATCGTAACCGTAAAAGTCCAAGGGGGGGAAGCAGCCGAACTTCCTGTAGTAGCGCTATGTCTCAATCTGCAGCCTTTATCATGTCACTGTGCATCTTGAATTTTCCCGGCGTCTCAGTGCTATTGATGTTAACAGATCCTATCCGATAAGCTTATTGAATGGCTGTCTACGTAGATAGGGCGCCTTACGGTCGCCAATTCTTCCGTACACAGGCTGCTCATCCAGCCATACACCGGGAGTGTGTGTGGGAGCAGTTCCTCCGGCATCATCTGTTCCTCATGGGGGTGGCTCTTCTGACCAGTCCTCTAGCGTCCCACTATTGCCGTCCGTTGTAGGCGCGGTAGCCTCCTCAGCAACCTGTTGCCGTCGATCGAACTCCTTCGCTATGTCTGGAGCAACGTCATCGGAAGATCGTGCCGCCGTCCTGCTGGCCACCCTTGCATCCACGCTAGACAGTTCTTCTGTATCCATGGTCGTCTGCTCTGTACCCGAAAACGCCTCAGAATTGCCTGCTGGATCAGGTTGGTTGTTCTCCATCGCGAGGCGGTGCTTCTTCCGGCGTTTTGGTGATCGCTGTTTTCATTGCCAAGCCTCGGAATCAGAGGTCAGCATGGCCTCTGGTTGTTCGTGTGGGACGTCGGGATCGTGCGCCGTCGAATTATCGACGTCTGTAAGTGCCGTATCTGAAAGGGCCGCAAGCGGCACCAAAGAGAGGGCGTCCTGTGACTGATCCAGGGGGTCCAGCGCAACGTCGTCCTTCCTTGGCTCGCCACGATCTGCCTCTGTCTGCACATTCGGATGTGTTTCTGTCTCGCGGCAGTGATATAGGTCATGGGGAGCACAGTCGGATGCGGTGTGAGTGGTGTTTCATCCCGTGGCAGCTGTAACAACCTTCGCTGAGTACACTTAGAACGTACACGGCCCTCCTTCCCACACCCAGAACACGTCCTTGGTTGTCCGTAGTAGATGACAATCGCCCGACAACCAGCGATGTACAAGTATGACGGAACATGTTTTCAGAGTTGGATCCGTATTTGTCTGACGCCATTGAGGACAGGATACGATTTGAAACTCGCTCATCTTTCAGCCACATGTGATAGAACCGTTCCGTAACGCCGCAGGGCGTCTGTCACCAGTTCTTTTGCCACTTCGAATGGAAGCTCAAAGACGCGGATCGTTCGTAGTCTCATGCCGGTGTGTTCAACCGTGACCGCTCCAACATTCCCATCCGAATGACACAAACGAAGTCTTGTATTCCAACTGGAACGTCAGGTTCGATTTTTACCTCGTCCCGTAAATAACGTTCTATCTACCTTCGGTCAACATATTCGTTAACAAAACTAAATTTCAGTGTCGATTTGCGCAACGACAAGGCCATAACTCGTTGTATATATTAACGCGGCACACCGCTACACACTTAACGTGCTGGCCTCGGTGGCCGTGTGGTTCTAGGCGCTACAGCACGGAACCGCGTGACTGCTACGGTCGCATCCTGCCTCGGGCATGGATGTGTGTGATGTCCTTAGGTTAGTTAGGTTTAAGTAGTTCTGGATTCTAGGGGACTGATGACCTCAGATGTCCCATAGTGCGCAGAGCCATTTGAACCATTTGAGCAATAACGTAAACATCTCTCGCGCATACGTGCGGCAGGGACGTAAACACCGTCCAGACCACTGCGCCGCTGAAGGCTGACTGCATATGAGTACGACTTATGGCCAGTCCCAAACTTCCATGTGTCACCAACCACGTGTCTACAGTCTGTAGTGGGAAATATTCCCGTACAGAGGAGATATTATACTAGTAAGTCACTTTCCCATTGTCAGCGGAAAAATATGACAGTGCAGTGCCTGTGTTATTCCGAATTACGATGGAATGAACTTTCGGACATGCATGCATGTCCGAAGGAACAGGCACTGCGGCAACTACAGCTGTCATTATGAAATAAACGAAATATACGAGCAGTTGCTAATAAGAATAAACGAATTTTAAGTAAAATGTCTCCCCTTACAGGAATACACATAATGGATGTACGAGTACAAGTTGTTGACACGTTATTGAAGACGTATAGAAGTTTTGGTCTGGCCAACGATCATGGTTGGATAGCCTAGCCGTGTTCGAATCCCGGTCCGGCGTAAAATTTAACTGTCATCATTCCATTACACAGCCGATGGTTGTTCATATTCACAACCGCACGTATCTTACATGTATTTCATAACAGCTGTAGCCGACTTAAGACAAGGAATTTCTTGCGCACAACAGAAAAAAATAATAAACGGCAAATAAACATAGTAGAACCGTGGCAATAAAAAAAGTCCATCTCCGAGACTGCTATACACCGAGGAAAGAACTTCCCTCGGGAGATAGAGAAGAGTGAACGTATGGAGAGCTTTCAACAAACTATGTTCAAGAACAGAAGTAACATGAATAAATGGGGCCTAACATACGATCCGGTGTGCAATTGCCGGCCGTTGTGGCCGCACGGTTCTAGGCGCTTCAGTCTGGAACCGCGCGACCACTACGGTCGCAGGTTCGAATCCTGCCTCGGGCATAGATGTGTGTGATGTCCTTAGGTTAGTTAGGTTTAAGTAGTTCTAAGTTCTAGGGGACTGACGACCTCAGATGTTAAGTCCCATAGTGCACAGAGCCATTTGAACCATTTTTTGCTGTGCAATTGTGGACAAGAGCAGATTACTGTCCACCTCATGAAGTGTGAACTATGACAAAGCAACTTCACTGTTTGGAGCTTGTGAAGGCTACCTGAAATGTGCTAGATGTGCCCAGCTTTTGGTCAAAAATTTCCTGACTTCACTGACGGAAAAAATTGCAACACCAAGAAATAATTAATGTACAAGAATGAGATTTCAAGAATACATTTGCCTAGGTAACATATTGCAAGATCACAGGTTAATGTAAGTGCGAGAAAAGCCATTGTAAATATGAAATACTGGCACATTAATAACCGGTTTAGCTGCCAGGATGTCGACTGCAAGCATGCAAACTTGCGTGCATTGAGTTGGACAGGTACCTGATACCAATTTGTAGGATGGAATCCCGCACAGGTCGATCAACACACGGATCAGTGGTTCTGGTTGTGGATGACGATGCTGTTGTTGTCCGATGATATTCTGTATGGGTGCGGTCACTGTGGCGCCGACATCAGTTGGATTCCGCGACGACCGACATCGTCTGAAGACGGTTAGTTTTTTCAAATCAGTACGCTACTACGTGCACGTTCACAATGCTCGTCGCCCGAACGTACAGATTTCGGACGACAATCGGTGAAATTCAAATCGGTTTGTTTTATCGGTCGTAATGGCAGACACGACAAGCAACGTGGACTGTGAGAAACAAAATGTTCAAATGTGTGTGAAATCTTACGGGACTTAACTGCTAAGGTCATCAGTCCCTAAGCTTACACACTACTTAACCTAAATTATCTTAAGGACAAGCACACACACTCATGCCCGAGGGAGGACTCGAACCTCCGCCGGGACCAACCGCACAGTCCATGACTGCAGCGCCTAAGACCGCTCGGCTAATCCCGCGCGGCGACTGTGAGAAACAGGTTAAGTTTAGTCAAAGAAGTAGTTTGTGTCATCCTGAGAATGAAAAATATCATAATTGGGATATAGTTCGGAATCCATGGGATGAAATCGCAGGTTTATTGGAAACAACAAGTAGGCAAAATCTTTATCGGAAATTTTAGGTCCAGATTATAACATCTAAAAGTAATTTGTTCTAGTGACAAGAATGGTATATCTCATGATTAAAGTTACTGTCGTGGATATTCTTGGGTTTTAGTAGGTGGACATTAGCTGTCTACAAATTACTGTTACTGTTTACTGGCGTTTGTACGTCAGCAGGCTGATTATTCTGTTACGTGAAACGGTTTGCATATGTGGTGTGCGTACGTGTTCCCACTTTACACGCTTTAGGTGTTCAGAATATCTTATTGTCTTTGTCTTTCACACGTATTCTGAATGACAGTCATTGAAGGTTAACTGAGATATGTCTGCAGAGCTTCAAATAGTTTCAGCGAAACAGATTTCCAGTGCTTGTCTAGAGGTGTGACATGAGCTCTATTAAAAAGAGCAATACTCACGTTAAAGACGTAATTCTGACTAAAGTAAAACTAGTAGCGACACTTTGATATTTGACATCTGGCAATTACATCTTTCCAATGGTTAGGCCTGTCCTGCATTGTGGAAAGTACACTTTCAAGTTTTTGTGCGATATACTGGATGCTGTTTACGATGCACTAAATACTAATTTGAAGGCTAATATTTTCACTCTTGCATCCCAAATACTACGAAATTTTTAATTTATTCTACACCGACGTTTGGAGCTGTGCTTCGTGCAAATGACCTAAAATACGATGTGATATGGGTGATTTTCTTTTTTACAAGTTACCCTAAATCTGAAACAATATTCCCACCAGAAATCCTGTTACGTCATTTGTCAAATTCACTGGGTAAGTGTTCAAAGAGCGGTGTAGTTTCCAGTTCTAGAATCTGATATCTAAATATATACCGTCAGCATTGCAATAATATTCACCGTTTTAGGAAAAAGTGAGCTGCTATGAAACCACAAATCTACTTTTCGTTGGTTACATATTTGCTTACTCACGCACAAATTTTATGCATTGGTCATATAGGAGATGCATCTTCCTTCATCACGTAAATTAACCATTACGTACCCATAAACTCATTCGAAAAATCTTTATACACCGAAGTCGCCACTGAACCGTACTCAGAACAATGTGTTTTGGGGAGATCCTTAAGGCTGTGTATCATCTAAACTACGTATTTTAGTAACACATGCATATTTCGTAAAATTTCTCTGGTAATTCCAATAACTGAAGACAGAGTGTACAGTACCCGAAACGTTCTTTCGAATCAGATATAGCTAATTTGCCATCTCTTTAATAGCAAACGACGCAATGAGCACTCGTCTCCAAAAATAGAAGAGGCGTCATGGTATCCAACCCACCGTTGGAGCTCAAAATTTAACCCACTTCATACAGTCTAGATTCTAACCTAACCTAACCTGCTCGCCCCGCCAAAAACTGACGAATGAGATCGAACTTACCGTGACAAGCTGTCGCCCGATGTTATCGGGCGACCTTTGGCGATGTCGTCTGACGACCGTTGTCGGTGCCACTGCGAACGTAGCCAATGTGCTCGATTGGAGATAAATCTGGAGATCGAGCAGGACAGGGCAACATGTCGATCCTCTGTAGAGCATGTTGGGTTATAACATCGGTGAGTGGGCGAGCGTTATCTTGTTGGAAAACAACCGCCTAGAATGCTGTTCATGAATGGCAGCACAGCAGGTCGAATCACCAATTGACGTACAAATTGGCAGTCAGGATGTTTGGGATAACCACGAGAGTTCTCCTGCTGCCATACGAAATCGCACCCCGTATTATAACTCCAAGTGTAGGTCCAATGTGTATAATATGCAGGGAGGTTGGTTGCAGGCCCTCAACTGGCCACCTTCTAACCAACACACGGCCACCACTGGCACTGAGACAGAACCAGCTTTCATCAGAAAACACCCTGCCTTCCAATGAGCTCTCGCTTAACACCTTTGAAGTCGCAAATGGCAGTGGTTTTTGGTCAGTGGAATCTACGCTACAGGGCGTCTCACTCGAAGCTGTTCTTGAAGTAACCGATTTATAACATTTTGTTGTGTCACTGTGGTGCCAACTGCTGCTCAAATTGCTGCTGCAAATGCAGTTATGATGCGGCAGTCATTCGCCGAACACGATGGTCTTCCCTCTCGTTAGTGCCATGCGGCCGTCGTCCCGGTCTTCTTGCGACCAAACATTCTCGTGAGAACCGCTGCAAGCCATCACGTACAGTGACTACATTCCTGCCAAGTTTCTCTGCAGTGTCGTAGAAGGAACATCCAGCTTCTCATTGCCTTATTACACGACGTCGTTCAAACTCAGTGAGGTGTTGATACTGCTTCTTTGTCGCCTTAGAGGCTTTTTTTTTTAAAACTAATATCGCGTCCAATCTCAAAGGTAACTAACACTCATGGCCATTATAGCGCGTATTTAAAGCGAATGACGAGCGCCACATTTATGAGACTGTCACGAAATTTGAATAGACGTCATTTTTCAGATGTAGAAATACGCTTAACAACTTTCGTTTTTGTCGCACAACTCCTGTTTAGTGTTGCGATTTGTTTTTCCGTTCACTAGGACATGTTACATGTGTGTTTACACATAGTTTGTGATTTGTTGTTGTATACAGTAGTTTACAATAGTTTTGTTGTTGTATATAATAGTTTGATGCTTATGACCTTTTTTTTTTTTTTATTCATCAGTATTCTGACTGTTCTGATGCTGCCCATTGCGAATTCCTCTCCATTGCCAACCTATTCGTCTCAGAGTAGCACTTGCAACCAATGTCCCCAATTATTTACTGGAACTTTCAAATGTCTTTCTTCCTCTACAGCTTTTGCCCTCTACAGCTCCCTCTAGTACCTCGGAAGTCATTCCCTGATGTCTTAACAGACGTCCTATCATCCTAACCCTTCTCTTTGTCAGTGTTTTCCATGTATTCCTTTGATCTCCGATTCTGAGCAGGATCTCCACATTCCCTACCTTATTGGCCCACCTCATTTTCAACATTCGTCTGTAGCACCGCATCTCAAATGGTTCGATTCTCTTCCGTTCCGGTTTTCCAACAGTCCGTGTTTCATACTTCTGATATGACTAAATAATTGAGTGGTCGGTGTAGATGTTGCCGAGAAACGTCTGCCCATAAATGTGGAAGTGAGCTAGAGAACAATCACGTAATAGCCTCGTTACCCTTTCTTACCACTATAGACACGTCTTCCAGCTGGCGAGGCAGAATCAACAGCAGGAAGTGCAGATATGTTCCGCACCTGAGGCATTGTGGGAGGGTGACTGCTGCCACGAGGCGGTCGCCTATAATCCCCGTCCACACACTGACGTAACTCAACTCTGCACAAAATTTCTCGATTATGCTGTAAAAGTTTTGCCTGGAAAAACTACCATAATAAGCAGTTACTGCTTACCCCACAAGACGTCTCCAATCGGCAGCCAACTGTCGTCTGGTCTTGTAAGGTGACGTGACCCTATTTGAAACTGTGAGTCCCATTCAAAGTGTTTCGCATGCCATTTCTTGAGAATTTATTTTACAGCATTCTATTGGTGGTTCAGACGTACACCAACGCAGGTTATGACTACGAAATACATTATTCTGTTGCTGAGGTCTCTGTTTGATACCAAAAATCTCCTGAGGAATCTCAGAATCACCGCACACGTCTGTGTCCTTGTTTTTGAACAAAGGAATGCTACATCACTGTTCATGAAGTCATAGCCTGCAATCCACGGTCGTAGTCGCTATCTCATATGATGATAATAAGATCCGTAGCTTCGTCACAATGTAGTGTCAGTCTCAATGGCTTTGTGCGGCGTGTACAGAGCTCGTCGTTTGCTACACTGGATATAAAAATGAGGGACAGAACCCGGCTGCTAAATTAGCTTGTAAACATAACACGCACTGTGTTCGCCAGACGCTACTTTCTGAAGCTGTCGATGTTTTAAATTCTTGTAGATGCTCACTGTCATTTTCTCATCCTATTATTATTATTACCATTATTATTATACACGTTTGTAGCATATTGGATCAGATGGTGTACAGCAAAGAGTACTTCAGAATTTTCTTTAGTCTTTCTTGGTGACTCCAGTCCAAAGGGTACTCTTTTTATCCTCACACCAAGTGGTACTTGCGTTCTTGTTGACCAGGTGTTAATTCTCTGTCTATATTTTTTTTCTTATCTCGCATTTCCTGTTGTGTTATACCTACCTCTCTGAAATTTTCTTTTCACGATTCTATCGATTTTAATGTCTCTATTTTAGCTTTACTGCAAATTTCAAGTAACTCCCAAACTTGTCTGTTTACCAGGTGTAGAAGTATGAAACCAGAATTTCTCTAAAAAAAAAAATGGTTCAATTGGCTCTGAGCACTATGGGACTTAACGTCTATGGTCATCAGTCCCCTAGAACATAGAACTACTTAAACCTAACTAACCTAAGGACATCACACAACACCCAGTCATCACGAGGCAGAGAAAATCCCTGACCCCGCCGGGAAACGAACCCGGGAACCCGGGCGTGGGAAGCGATGACGCTACCGCACGACCACGAGCTGCGGACGGAATTTCTCTGTAGATGGTGCTAGCCGTCATTGTAGCGTCCTTGAGCTCGCGTCTCCAGCGCCTTCTGCTTCTTGTAACGGCTGACGACGAACGTCAGCACACAGTAACCCAAGTTCCATACATCGCTATCTGTTTCAAACCCGTAAACACGTCGAGTTTTGTGCCTACGAACTACTATTTGCACACAGCATTTGTTTCCTGTTCTCATTTGAAGAAAACTGCTGCCATATCGCATCGATTGCTTGCCGAAGCTTTCGGCGGACAAGTTCTTGGGAAAACACAGTGTTTCGAGAGGTTCAAAAAATTCGAAAGTGGTGATTTTGACGTGGGAAACGACGAGCGCGGAAAACCACCTAAAACGTTCGAAGACAACGAATTGCAGGCCTCATTGGATAAGACGATACTCGAACCCTACAGGAACTCGCGGAAATGTGGCGCAGAAAGCTGTTTCTTTTTCGTTGAAAGCTATGGGAAAGGGGCAGAAAGTGGGAAAATGGGGTTCCGCGTGAGCTGAATGAAACACAGCAACCAGTTCGAAGGGGCACTTGTGAAAAACTGCTCGCCAGACACAAAAGAAAATCGTTTCTCCATCGAATAGTGGCAGGTGATAAAAAATGGATATGTTTGTGAATCCGAAGCGTCGTAAATCATGGGTGAATCCAAGCAAACGATCGACATCCACTGCAAGACCAAATCGCTTTGGAACGAAGACATAGTTCTGTGTTTGGTGGGATCAGAAGAGTGTCATCTATAATGAGCCGCTAAGAGCTGGTGAAACCGTTAACACTGATCGCTACCAACAGCAAATGATCGATTTAAATCGATCATTATGTGAAAAACGACCGGAATATGAAAAATGGTTCAAATGGCTCTGAGCACTATGGGACTTAACTTCTGAGGTCATCAGCCACCTAGAACTTAGAACTACTTAAACCTAACTAACCTAAGAACATCACACACACCCATGCCCGAGGCAAGATTCGAACCTGCGACCGTAGCGGTCGCGCGGTTCCAGACTGTAGCGCCTAGAACCGCTCGACCACACCGGGCGGCCGGAATATGAAAAAAGGCAACACAAACTCGTATTGCTCCATGATAACGCCCCATCACATACACAAAACCGGGTCAGGGAAACGACAGAGGCGTCCAGTTGGGAAATACTAGAGAATGCGGCTTATTATCCAGACTTGGCTCCTTCCGATTATCATCTGTTTTGCATCACTGGGACACGCTCTCACTGAACAACGTTTCAATTCGTCTGAGAATGTGTTTTTGGCGTGGCACTCATAGCCTGCCGGAGAGGGGGAAGAAATGTATAAATAGGAATGGAGATTATTTAGAATAAAATACTGTTTATCAGTTTCAGACAACAGACGTGTAATTATTGCAACCAAATTCCGGTTTCATACACCTGGTAGCATCTTTCATTCCAGTCTCTTACCACGCACATACAATATTAGGCTACATTTTCTTATATCCCAAGATAATGTTGTACTTTTGTATTACCTTATTTGTTCTAACTCTATTGCTCCTTCTTCACTCTATTTTCACATCTAAAATTTTCTCGACTACATTTCGTTCCCTCATTTCGCTGTCTTTAATGTCTCGCTTCTTGCTCAAAATAAGTCTATGAGCCGTATGAAAACACAGTTATTGACTGTCGTGTTTACGTATTTGGAAATATTCGACGATGTTCGTGTGTGCATTAAGCCTAGTTTACACGACGACACTAGGTTGCAGGCACTGCGCATGCGCGCCGCGCGTTGGCGCAACTCGTTGGTGAAACTAAACTGTTTCGGCATGTTCCAACTTTGGCGACACTAGTTGCATGAGGTTATGTGTGTCCGTAGAGTGTACACAAATTGAAATATGAAGTGGGGAACAGAGAATAATGTTCGCTTTTTGCATAGGTGTTTGTGGGATTTCAGTGATGCTGATTACAAAAATAAGCAACATATTGCTGCTCCTGAGACCGTCATGTGCGATCAGAACGTAGATAGTTTGACAATATCTGAGCTGCAGGGCAAAATTTATTGAATTAGGAGCACATGTACAACTGAATTAAGAAAAATATAAGCAAATGTAATTCTAGCTGTAGAAATGCTCCTGTCTACAAGACTAAAATTCCATCGTTCAGTTGGTCCACTCTTTTTCTTAAGGAATATTTTTGACAGGAGGGAAGGCTACGCAAATCAAGAAGCTGCATTCTTTATTCAATATTCATCTATTTAAAACGTCGCAGCAGTGCTCCCCATTCAAAAGTGTCTGAATTCTAAAATATTGCCACTGCACAGATCTACCTTCAAGAGCGTAGTTTGCAAATCATTCTCTTCTTAATGCGGCCGGCTTCGAATAATTACTGCTGTTAATGTTTATAATTATTACGGTTAATAATTATTGGTGTTAATGAAAAAGTGTCATCACCAACTAAAACCGCATCTTATAGCATGCCGAGTGTTCTCGATTGCAATGCGTGCAATGTGATATGTAATTTCAGTTCTGGCGACAGTGCTTCATGCATTACAATATCTTTATTCCTTATCGCATGATAATTTAGAAGCAACGTTCACAGTTTGTAAGTAGGCTGTTTAGGTTTTTTATTGGTAACGCCACCTCTGTATGAAAATCACTGGCTGTGCTGTGTGCAGTCTGTGGCTGCTTTGCATTGTTGTAATACTCGCCATTGTAGTGTTAGGCAGCTGGCTGTGAACAGCGCGTAGCGTTGCGCAGTTGGAGGTGAGCCGCCAGCAGTGGTGGATGTGGGGAGAGAGATGGCGGAGTTTTGAAATTTGTCATGAACTGCTATATTTATATATGATGATATCAAGGTAAATACATTGTTTGTTCTCTATTAATATCTTTCATTTGCTAACTATCCCTATCAGTAGTTAGTGCCTTCCATAGTTTGAATCTTTTATTTAGCTGGCAGTAGTGGCGCTTGCTGTATTGCAGTAGTGGGAGAAACGAAGATTATTGTGAGGTAAGTGATTTAGTGATTTGTGAAAGGTATAGTTTAATGTTAGTCAGGGCTATTCTTTTGTAGAGATTTTTGAAAGTCAGATTGCGTTGCGCTAAAAAAATATTGTGTGTCAGTTTAAGGACAGTCTCGTGTAAAATTGTTCTAAGGGGACGTTTCATTCGTCGACCCTTAGCCGAGGATACCTCACTGGAATCTTCTGATTTTTTTTCTTGTAGTTTGTGTAATTAGTGTAGCTTTTGTTTATTGCTAGCACGTAATTGTAGAGAAAATCTCCTTTGTAGTTGCAGTCTTTGATTGTTGTACAGTAAAACAGTTGTGGCATGCATGTAGTTTTGCACCAAGTATTTCGCAGCTGCAATTAACTAGATATTATTTTTAGTGTTATGTTAATGTGTTCTCTTATTTTTGCTCTTCAAATTGTGCTTTTCTGTGTTGTCGTGTGAAATATTGTGACAATAATGGCGTGTGAAAAACGTAATACTAGGCTCCAAAGTAAACTGAGAAATGACAGTGAAAACGAAAGCAGTGTGTTAGCGCCACCGAGTAATGAATTAACTGATGTTCAAAGTAGTAATTTGGTAATTGTGCATAGGGAAATGGAGCGGGCGGCAAACAATGGCGTGGACAGTGAAACAATTAGTGAAGAGGGAAGCATTATCGATCGATCGGTCGGCAACAGCTCGCCTCAGGAATCGGGAATGACAGGACACAATTTTGCAAATATTGTAGACTCAGGTTTTGGGTCCTCACCATTTTCTCAAATGAGTCAAGACACATTTTCTGCTTGTCAAAATGTGAATGTTGCCGGTGAAAATGCTCTGCAAAAAAGCATAGAGAAACAGATTCCAGACACTAATACATTATTATTGCAATTAATGCAACAAATGGGACAAAATCTTCGAAAGTTAGACACAGTGGAACAAAATCAGAGACAAACACAGCAAAAGCTTCAAAAGTTAGACACAATGGAACAAAATCTTAAAAAGTTAGACGCAATGGAACAAAATCTTCAAAAGTTAGAATCATTGGAGCAAACTCTTGAACAAACACGTGAGGATTTAACTACTGAGTTACATCACATTGAATCGAAATGTCAAAAAGTCTGTAATGACGTAAAAACACAAATTTGTGAGCATTTCCAACCTATTTTTTCGCGTCATGAAAATGCACTACAGAACCACGAAGCAGCCATAAAAGAACTGCAAACTACTGTTCATGAAAATCATGAGACCTTGCAAGCTAAATTTGACTCAGTTGCATCTACCGATTCGGTTACGCAACTTGCAAAAACTCAGGAAAACTTGAAGGACACAGTAGATTCGATTTCAACACAAATGGACACTCTGAAACTTGGTTCAGAAAAACACACTGAGGAAATGTGTTCACTATCGGAGAAAGTAGCCGAACTTTCGGATCAGGTCACTAACTTATCTACAAAGGTAGATGATGATCTGAATGACACAAGACCTGTAGCCTTCACTGACACAGAAGAGTATGAACAAATTAGAAAATTCAAACAAAATCAAAATCAAATCAATACACAGTACAAAAGAGAAATCCGGGAAGTACAAGATCATTTGGCACAAGTAATACAAGAATTACATATTTCAGAGGACACTCGCGCTCCAGTACGGGAAGAGGGACGTAGAAATACGGAACAGACACAAAATAACAACACAGGGCACTTCGGAAATTATGAAAGAAATTGGCAAGGTACATCGAATTTTGAGATGGAACCGCCGAAACGACGTAACAATGACCGACATGCGACTTGCCGACATGATGATTTTGACTATAAGCTGTTCATTACTACACGTAAATTCAAAACATTCAAGAATTCTGGCAACGACATTCATCCACAAGCATGGCTCCATCAATTCTCTCATTGTTTTCCTCCCAACTGGTCGTTAGAACACAGATTAGAATTTATGTGTGGCTACTTAGAGAATGAACCAGCTGTAAGAATGTGATCGGTCATTCACGATTGCCACAGTGAAGGAGAATTTTACCATGCCTTCCTCTCAGCATATTGGTCTCAAGCCACACAAGACCGAGTAAAACATGGCATCATAATGATGAAACATTTCGAACAATCTGAATTCTCCAGTCTTGTGAAATATTTTGAAGACATGTTGCACAAGAATCAGTACCTGTCAAACCCATACAGCCCCTCAGAACTCATCCGCATTTGCTTAATCAAATTGCCTGAACATTTACGACATATTATTTTAGCAGGACGTTGCAAAGAAGACATTGAGGCTTTTCAGGGACTGTTACAAGAACTGGAAATTGACACTGACAATCGCGGAACGCGAGAACAGGAACACAACAATTACAGGTCACATATGTCACAATTCCGCGATGAAAGAAATAATAACTGGACACGACAGGGCTATTCTCACAACACATATCGTGACGAAAACAGACACCACCCGTATGACAACCGTTGGCAGAGTAGTAATAATTACAGGGAAAGATCACCTCTCCGCGGTAATGACTATTACAGAGACAATCAGAGAAACAGACAATATGGGAACCAAAATAATTATTATTACGGGAGACAGAATAACTTTAGACGCAACGGTCCAGCGCGCAGTTACGATTCAGGGAGAAATTCTCCACCACTTAACCGACAAGAAAGAAACTACAGGAACTACCAACATGACGACAGACGATGTGATCGTAACGACAGACCTGAATTGCATCAAAACTGTCGGGATTTAAACAGAGCAGGGTACTTTCGACAACGTGAATTTGTAGAAGCTAGGTCTCCTAATCCCAATAACGACGCGCGCCAACAAGGGAACAGACAATGACTCGCACCGTAGAGAGCCGCGTGCGCCGGCTGGCTCCGAGAAAAATAACACAGACGCTAACCTTGAGAAAAATTCCAGTATTCTTTACCGACGTATACCACTTGACAATTGCGTTAAAGTTGAAACTCTGCGTACTAGGAAGAGCAAAGGTTTGCACCACATTTCACACGTAAAACCGTTTATTGAGAGATAATGTGCTTTTTTAACTTGAGATTTTAATGCAACATTTTGGTTCACTTGAAAATACATTCTGAAATTAAAGTGCTTTCTGAGAGATACCAGATGACACAGAGGTTAGTTTATGTGACAGCTACACGACTATATCACGACGCTACTAATGTGTGACACAATTTACATTGTTGCTTTTGTGGTGTATCTGTTTTATATCTGCACAGTTTTCTGAATTCTTCTGGAAAGAAAAACATGTTTTATTAGTAACTTTTGTAGTATAGCAACAATGAGACAGCCTTTTTCGTGGCACAACAATACGTTACAGTACAGTACTTTCTTCATCACAACAATATGCGTAATAACTACGATATCTATACACAAAGCATTTCACTTTTGTTTATCATGAGGTAAGTACATTGACTTCTGCAGAACTTAGCTTTCGGAGGACGATAATTACGACACTTCCACAGAATTATCTTACAGCAAGACGCACATTTAGCGCTACAGGACACGCATTTGAGTGATTAATTTTGTACTTAAAACATTTATTTTTAAAGATATTTGAAGTACAATGATACAAGGTTTTTCCGTGATACATTTCATTCCATTGCTGTAATTTGTAACACCTGAGGGTATAATTACATTAATCCTCAGGGGGGTACATGCCTACTTTGTGTACCATGTGTTTGGCAAGCACAAGGAGCCCTAGCTAATAGGGTATTTGCTTATACAACTTTACACATCGGTACCATATTTCTCTAACACATAAATTACACAGCTATCTGATTATTTAACAAAGAAACAAACATTTTTTTACTACATCAGTGACACATGTTTACGTAATTACACAGTTGGGTAACTTCACACTTATGAAATTGTATTTTGTCTGTACTTTGTGAACTGTTCATATTTTTTTGGAACCATTGTGATACTATGAGAGCTTTGAATGATGTATTTGGTAAGGGAGCATGATTTTAAAGTACATTTGAGGTAGATGACACTTTTGACATGAGCAGAGAATTTTTTTAGGTTTTAAAATTATTGCAGAAAGCTACAACGTTTTTGAGATTTGACTGAGGTGTTATGATGTTATCATTACGGCGACGATGTGTATTATGTTGTTGAGGTATGTTTATTATCAATGAGATGATGCTATATGAGGAATCTGATTATGCTACGTATGTTACGATGAAATATTGAAGTGTCGACGAATATGTATATGTATAATAAGGTAAGGAGTAATGATTAGCGTTTAGGGACTCTGACTTGTGAAAAAGGATGTTGGAAAACAAGAATCATACTTTAAGAGTTATGAAATGTGTGTAAATGTGTGACTGTATCACAATGTTGACGAATATTTTTTTTTGGACACTTATATTTATAGGATTTTGTTTCTACAGATTTGCAACACTAATTCTTGACCTGTGAAATATTTTTATATGAGACTGCCACTGTAGCGGAAACTGCTGTCGTCAATATTTCCGTACAAAAGTTAAGTGACCACCTGCACGTAATGCGTCGCGGGCACCCAGCTGTGTCAGACGCCTGGAGAAAAAGCCATTTTTGCGAGCCCTTTTCAGCGGCACAGGTAGAAAAGAAAAGGGGAGGACATTATCCTCGCTATTGACGTTCCTTTGTAGAGAGCATCGCAAAAACGACACGGTTGAACTTGAAAACGTATGATTACACATTTCACAGCTATTGTCTTGCTAATTGAGAGAAATGCCATATGGCTTGCTTTATCTATTTGTTCACTCATTTTGTTTAATATCTAGTTTCTAGCTGCACTGCAGCATTGGTTAAAATAAAATTTTATAGATGTACTAATACAAATATTTTCTGTCTACAGATCGAGTAAATAATAATTTTTTTCAAACAAATGAGGGAGCACAAAAAGACATTTACCTTCACAGGAACTGCATACATAATTTTCTTTTCTAGTACTTAGTAATTTTTTTTGTAGAATTAGTTTTTGTGGTGCACCACTTTAATGACATAGATATTAAGATGTGAATATACATTTCCCTTATCTGCATTGTTATCTTTAGTGTATTATTTTTTCTGCTTTAGCTATGTCATGTTTAGGTAGAAGTTATTTAATTTTCTGCTGCTGTTTGCCAGGCATAATGTTATTGAATTTGACTTTGTATTACTCTGCTAAGCCAGTTTACTACTGATTTATTTTTCTTGTTTGCTGCTCATTGCCTTATATTAGTTGTAATTTATGCTGCTTGCTTCGCCTTTTGTATTTTTTGTCATTGATGTTTGTGTTACTTGTTTTGTGCTGCTGCATTGCCTCGTCCCTTAGTTTAGCATCTGAGCTCAGTAGATTTAAGTTATCTCAAGAGGGGGTAGACTATATAAGAAACTGACTATGAAGAATAGGGAAAGAATGCATTGAGAGGTTATATGAAACAGAGCTGGCAAAAATGAGTATTGTGCACTGAGAAATAATTATTTTGAAAGAAATATGAACAGAGTAGAGAAAGCAGGTATTGATAGGACTTTTTGGAAATAATGAGGAACGAAGGGAGATCTCCGAGAAGTAAAAAAAGGTTTTGTTCGCAAAATACTGCAGTACCAAAAGTTACACTGAAAACGAACCCTGTCCTTTCCATTGTGTTATCCCCCTATGTGTTTGTGTACCCTTGTGTATTTGTTTTCTTCCTGTCTCTGTGTACTGTTTCATAGAACTTTTTTCTCTTCTAATACTAAGTTACATTCACTATGATGAGGAATACTGTTATCCTCAAATACAATTGGCATTAATAATATGTTATTTACTTTGTAAAGATGCTTTAGACATTATTTATTCTGTTTTGTGTTAATGCTCATGTGTGAAGTTGATGTTTCGAAAGTTATTCTGACCTTTTATGTATGTACTCATGTCATAATTCCTGTAACACTGTTGTATATGTTATTTCTATTCTTTTGTAAAGCCTGTACTACAAATGTTATCTGGATTGTTATGTTCTTTAATGATGTTTTCTGTATCTTTGTTATTGTATTCTCATATTATAAAATTGCAATTGACACCATTCATCAAATTAAGTAACTTGTAAGTTACATCTCACTACTATATAAGAAACAGATTTGGCAAAAATGAGTATTGTGCACTAAGAAATAATTATTTTGAAAGAAATATGAACAGAGTAGAGAAAGCAGGTATAGATAGGACTTTTTGGAAATAATGAGGAACGAAGGGAGATCTCCGAGAAGTAAAGAAAGTTTTGTTTGCAAAATACTGCAGTAAAAGAAACCCTGTCCTTTCCTTGTGTTATCCCACTATGTGTTTGTGTTCCCTTGTGTATCTGTGTACTTCCTGTCTTTAGTTATTTATCTGATAAGACCTATGTTGTAGAATTTTTCTGATAATATGTTATTTTCTTTGTAAAGATGTTTAGACATTATTTATTCTGTTTTGTTTTAATGCTCATGTGTAAAGTTGATGTTTCAAAAGTTATTCTGATCTTTTATGTATTTACTTATGTCATAATTCCTGTAACACTGTTGTATATGTTATTTTGATTCTTTTGTAAAGCCTGTACTACAAATGTTATCTGTATTGTTATGTTCTTTAATGATGTATTTTGTACCTTTGTAATTGCATTCTTATGTTATAAAATTGTAATTGACACCAGGTCATCAAATTAAGTAACTTGTAAGTTCCATTTCACTGCACACGTTTCTGTTGGTCATAGTATATGGACAATATGTGAGAAGTAGGGACTGTTAGTGTTTGCATGTGTGTTAATAATTCAGCAAGGGACTGGATAACGGCATTGCTGGTTCTAAGGACAATTAAAAAACTTTGTGAGTGCACAAGTGGTGGTTTATGGACTTGCTATATTATCCGCAAGACTCTTCGATGGTGATTGTGCACCTGCACATTTGCAACACATGGCTGCTGGCCGTCTCTACAAGGACTACAGTGGGTCTGCACCTTTGATGACCCACCAATACCATTATTTCTACAAGGACTACAGTGGGTCTGCATCTTTGATGGCCCACCAATACCATTATTTCTACAAGGACTGCAGTGGGTCTGCACCTCTGGTGGCCCACCAGTACCGTAATCTCTACCAGGACTACGGTGGGTCTGCTCTGTGATGACCTACTTACCAATACTCTTCAAAACTTCGATTGACTCCGCTGTGGGTTTGCTCTGTTGTGGCCCATTACCTGTCAGCATGTCAAGAGTCAGCACTGTCTTTCCGTTGGAAGGACAACACTACTTCTTCAAGACTGCATGGAAATCCACTACTTCCGTGTGCATTTTCTTTTACTGCTCAGACTTTGAGAAAAACACTGCAATGTGATGAATGATCAGGACTGTCTTTATGGACTGTGAGAAAATTTTAGCTTTTGACAACATTGTATCAATAAGTGTGTGCATTTGATTTCTTTGTTATTGTAATTACGATTATGAAAAATTTTAACAAATATGTATTGGCCAGTGCCCAAAAAAAATTTGTAAAATTTTTTGTGGGGAGCATGGGGGCTATGTAAGTAGGCTGTTTAGGTTTTTTATTGGTAACGCCACCTCTGTATGAAAATCACTGGCTGTGCTGTGTGCAGTCTGTGGCTGCTTTGCATTGTTGTAATACTCGCCATTGTAGTGTTAGGCAGCTGGCTGTGAACAGCGCGTAGCGTTGCGCAGTTGGAGGTGAGCCGCCAGCAGTGGTGGATGTGGGGAGAGAGATGGCGGAGTTTTGAAATTTGTCATGAACTGCTATATTTATATATGATGATATCGAGGTAAATACATTGTTTGTTCTCTATTAATATCTTTCATTTGCTAACTATCCCTATCAGTAGTTAGTGCCTTCCATAGTTTGAATCTTTTATTTAGCTGGCAGTAGTGGCGCTTGCTGTATTGCAGTAGTGGGAGAAACGAAGATTATTGTGAGGTAAGTGATTTAGTGATTTGTGAAAGGTATAGTTTAATGTTAGTCAGGGCTATTCTTTTGTAGAGATTTTTGAAAGTCAGATTGCGTTGCGCTAAAAAAATATTGTGTGTCAGTTTAAGGACAGTCTCGTGTAAAATTGTTCTAAGGGGACGTTTCAAGTTCTGTTGACATTCTAAGATAATTAAAAGAACTTTTTGGGTCTTCCATTACAAATTGTTTCAGCAAGGACGCTGAGCAACCGAGGTGAGGTCTTTTCTTCATCCAGTCCGAATCCAAACACGTTTCTTATTTTTTTCTTATGCAGCGATTCCACGCAACAATCTTTTAACTCCATCACAACTCGGGCGACGTGCAGCTACCAAAACTTTCATTTCAGACACGACGCAGGAACCCACAAAACGGCGAACTGAAGTATATACTAGTTTCGCCGTGTCTACAGTTAAACATGAAACCATTTGCGTGCATCTCATTCCATGCACAACGAGTTGTGCAACCCAGTGTCGTCGTGTAAACTAGGATTTACGTATTCCCACCTCTCGCCACATGAGGACAGGACCAGCACTGTCGCACATGATCGTTTTGATGGTCCACGTCTTATGGTGTGGGGAGGCTACTGATCTCTGAATCTTTCAAAAGGGTACACTCACCGCTCGACGTTATTATGACACTACCTCTTCCCCACGTGCTGTGTTTTTATGAGTACGTTTGGCCCTGACTTCATTGTTATGGATGATAATGCGCTACCGCATCGAACAGGGCAGGTGGGGGTGCTCTTTGAACAAGAAGATATCCGACGAATGGACTGGCCTGCCCGTTCCATCAACTTACATACCATCGAGCACGTGTAGGATGCGACGGAGAGACATACTGGGGAGCGTCCACGTGCGCAAACGACCATCCAGCAGTTGCCAGCCATGCTAGTGGAGGAATGGACCGCCCTACCAACATCGTGGCTAGTGGGATCAAGTCTCAGAGCATGTGTTGCTGTCCGTGGAGATCACACACACTATTAAGAGCCATGTCCCGTCTTTTGTGATGACCTGGGAGCCACCATCAATCGCCGTGGCTTCGGTGTAATTGTTGTTTCTGGCACCACCGTTTAGGATAGGGAAAGTTAGTTTTGTGCAATATTCTGAGCACAAGTTACAGCCGGGTGCAGGCTGGATTGCAGTAAGTTACTCTGACCAGGAGTTGTGAAGTGGAATGGAGGCCACAGGGGCCATCGAACTGCTGAAAAGCGTAAATGCAGCGGTTTGCATGTCGCAAGTTACAGGAAGAAGGGGCCCACTGGCGCAACCGGGGTGTGGGGCTTATGTGACTCAGAGCAATGCATTAGCGAAACAGAGGCGCGCAGCCGAGTATAAATAGGTGTTGTTTTCTATAGAGATTCATTCAAGTGTGGCAGCTCTCCTGGACGGCAGGGCATATCACTCTGCCAGGCTACAAGCAGCAACAGATGGGGCGACAGCATCCCAGTCCACGGTGGGTCCTTGGTTCGACCCTCTGAGGCTGACGTGGGGTTCACACAGCCAGCCAGGGTGGGCCACTCTTCGGCTCGCTACCGCGGACAGTCATGGCGAGGCTGCAGATTCGGGCACCGGATCGTGGGTGGTCATTGCCGCCGCGTTCCCAGCTACGCCAGCCGAGGAAGAAGCGGCACTGGGGTCACCCTATAGCTCCTGGCGGAGCAGCGTGGAGTCAACGGGAATGGTGGCCACTGAGTCGGCTGCTGGTGCAGCCATCCTGACGTAATCGGTACTCTACAGCTGGCGAACAAGGCCGGCACGACACAGCGTTGCGTTGCACAGGTCGCTGGGGCAGAGGCCTCAGCAATGCGGGGCCTGTGACGTGGACGGAGGTGAACGGAGCTCTGTAGCGGAAATGAATCAATCATTTGGAAAGCACTCGCTGAGTTTTAATATGGCACCTCCTGCCACCCACCCACTACATTTGGTGTCAATACGCCGCATTTGGCGTCTGATGCCTCAACATTGTTATCTTTGAATAACGATTCCATTTCTGTTCATCTAATTGCGTATGTCTATCAGTTACCTTCTGATGTCAACTATGTCGAAATCGGCGCAGTGACAACTTGTGGAGTTGTCACGTCATACTGCTTATGACTATGAACCGTCACCGCATTTGGTCGTAAGCTAAGAAAAGCGATCAGTGGTATGCAAACACAGGTGTATTCTGGAGAAGGATGTGAGGGTCTTGATACTCCTGATACGTGTGTTTGTGGACGTGCAGCGCAATGCTTTACACTGCTCCTGGGGTCAAGAAAATCACCAGGAAATAAATAGTTGCAACGACAAAATTTTGTATTGGAAAAAGAAGAGAATGTACAATCCTAAGAAAACCATTTTCCCTATTCTTATTTTTCAGGAAGACTTATTTAAATGTAATCTAATTTATCATTTTGCGGTAGAATAAATGTGCAGTCTCAGTTTGAAAAGTTGTAAATTTTGACAAAAGAATATTGTTTAAAGTATATGAATGTAACTACGTTAGTGTCTCACTTTAATCAGTTCGAAAAGCAGAACATTAGAATCTGAAATATTAATGGAAATACCTGATTTAATCTGCTTTTAGATTTACTCGAAAAAACTGGTTTAATCATGATAGTTGAGTAAGAGAAAAGTAATAGATAAAGTGGTGCGGAAGAGCAATCAAACATAAGAGAGAGCCAGCAGTGATACCGTACCGATAGATTGCTGCCAATGTCGGTAGCCCTGTAGCATCTCATACACATTCTCATTCAGCAGCAGTAGAATTCACGACTTATCATTGAGATTTATGTTCAGCCAGGTAGTCATTTGCATAATTTTGACCCAAAGGAATTTCACTCGCTCGCTTTCTCTGACGAAACAAATGGCAAGTATCTAAAAGTGACGCCGCTTCTTTGTCTGTCCTTGCGTGAAGTACACATTATTATAATTACGAAGAATGTTGTACAGTCGATAGTGATACAGAAATCTTTATAAAACAGAAATAATAATAAATCCAGTGAGTTGAAAAAGTCGTCTATGGTAAATTATTAATCATTGATAACTATGTGTTTTATGTTTAAGGCTCCACACGCCTAGTATCAGAGATATAATGTATCCGTATGAGAAATTTGTATTGACATAATAAAAATATACTATAAAGTCGTTATGAGGAAGGATGGCTTTTGGTTACATAAATTTGATAGTACTATACAATAGATGTAATAGATATCATTTTAATGGCTTTGGGTAATATAATGTTTTCCACGTGCGGCATAATTTCTTTAAACACTTTGGCTCCTATGTCCACTGGTTCCGGAAGGCACTACTATGCTCGTCATGTACTGAAGGTTCAGTCGAAGGGAGTGTTGACCAGTTGGTCGCGGCAGCAGTAACGAGTCTAATGAAGCCACCAATAGCTTTTGCTTCTACCTCATGTTTTTAACAAGTTGCCACGTATGCAGGTTATATTTTCAAAGTAACGTTTACTAGCACGTGTCAGGCGGTGACTGTCGTAAGAAGTTTTATTCAAAATTTAACATTTTTAGGGTCAATGTACATTGTTTCAGTTTCCCCCCTGAAAAAAAAACACCGTTTATTATTGTCAGGAATTATACTTTTTGGCAACTTGGATACGAAAAGTACCAGCCTAAGGTGTGTTTACTTTTATTGTCTGACATGACGACCTTCATTATAAGTTAAAACCATCTAATTTTGTGTATTAAATTCTCTGTCAGATTCCTAATGATGAGCTAGTACTGAACACCAGTCAGTTAATAAATAATATAGAAGCAGCTTAATGGTGTTTATTTTAAACGTTACATATAATTTAAATGATTTAGCAAAGATGGCTAACATTTGTTAGTGGCTTACAGAAAAACCAATTGCCACTGAAGTGCCAAAGAAATTAGAGAATAAATGAAAATAAAGAACACAGTGTCTGATACAGAAATCTTGTATAATTTTGCTGTCATTAGATGATCAAATAAGTTTGACACATAGTAGATAAAGACAGGACGTTGTTTAACGTTGTTACTAAAACTCTCGAAAAGTTCTTGATCGATGTGCTTCAAATTTTCAAACGATACCCAAATAAACCTTCGAACAGACATAGGCTACTTACATAAGTTTTTGAATGATTTTTTCAAAACTTTTTACATTACACACATTTACGTGTCATAGGCTATAAATTTTTTTAAACAAGAATGTACATGTTTTCCGTTAACACCGACTGCGAAAAAGAAATTGCTGTGCTACACTGTGCTGTGAAAATTTTCTTTCTCGCAGTCACTTTTAACTGCGACATCTATTGATTAGAATACTACCTGCTACGCATGTCACAGTGGTTTGTAGAGTATAGATGTTAGGGTAGACTACTATGTTATCGTACCCGTTTGTAGATTAATCTCGCACCCTGTATAGCAGTGAACCGATTTACGTTCGTTGTCAGTAACAATCAAAAGCCTCGAGGTCAGAGAGAGAGAGAAGAGTAAATTGACAGAGAGGTTGGGGAGGAGGATATTTCGTTGTCAGTAACAATCAAAAGCCTCAAGGTCAGAGAGAGGGAGAAGAGTAAATTGACAGAGAGGTTGGGGAGGAGGAAGGAGGTGATGGACACAGAGAGGGGAGAGGAGGAGATGAACCGTGAGAGGGAGGAGGAGGACTAGGACGCATACCGATTCCTGTACATATTTAGCAATTGGAAGCGTTGTGGGGTTCACTTGTAACAAATTAAATTGATCAATGAAAAAGACAATTGACTTCGTTTAAAATATTAACAACAGGGTTCATGGATTTGTAAGGTGTATCAAATAAACTTTATTTTTCCTCTTGCTCCGTTTCGCGTTAGATGTAGGTTCCAGAGTGCTAAGAGATCCGTAGAATATTACACAAGGTCCGGAAAACAAGTTTTGGCAGCTTTTAAACTAGTAGTTTCTGCGAGCAAAATAAGCGCTTTTACTGTCAGATAAAACAATCGATTTTTCTGTAACTCTGGGGCAGGCGCGGCTCGTAATTAAAGGCTCTGAGGCGGAGCCGCCCCAAAATATATGTTAAAGTAAGTTTCGCAAGAACGTATTACATAATTTAAATTATCAGGACGAATTTCGCATAATTCCCATTCCGATTGAAATAACGACGGTCAACGTTTTTGGAACTGTTTGTATCGATAGATGTTTTACGAACGGATAGTAGTGTTTAGGCTGCGCCTTGGAACGTCCGTAAGCTGCTTGTAGTAGCGGTTTGGGGGCGTGGCTTCTACATAGTACTGCTCTTTATGGGCGACCCGAAGGCTCAGAGCTTGCAGCCTAAGGGTGTCATACCAACCACCACACGTTTTTCACGTTCCACTATCTATGTAATAAAGGAATGTAGAGTGGCCGAAACTTTGCTATCCAATCTCTGTCTCTGCACATCTCTACTGCGCTTCGATGCCGGCCGAAGTGGCCGTGCGGTTAAAGGCGCTGCAGTCTGGAACCGCAAGACCGCTACGGTCGCAGGTTCGAATCCTGCCTCGGGCATGGATGTTTGTGATGTCCTTAGGTTAGTTAGGTTTAATTAGTTCTAAGTTCTAGGCGACTGATGACCTCAGAAGTTAAGTCGCATAGTGCTCAGAGCCATTTGAACCATTTTGCGCTTCGATGCGTCATTAATCGACGTTTAGTATTATTGTTTTATAATGTTTTACATAGTTGTTTTGTTTCTGCCATTGGCTATTTTATCCACACTTAGAATAAGTTTGCAAATATTCCGCCAGAGTGCACCAGACTACAGTAACATACCAGTACTACCATCTAGCGCGAGTTTCATAAGTGATTAGAGGGCAAAACTCGCGAAATTTGTCCCATTACTTTACTTTCCTTGCTTGCTGATGCTGACTGCTTTTGTTGATATCGTGTGATATTAGCAAGTTTCTTTTTCGGAGCGTATTTTGCAAGATTTTAGTGAGTTTTACTTGCACAAGACCTGTAATGTCACCAAAACATCACAGTATCGTCATGCGAACTCGTAAACTTCGAGCTTTGGAGGTAAACCACAATAAACGCCTTAAGTTTAGAACTGAAAACACGTAAAATATTAAGCAGCCGCAAAGTTAACATTCATAGCATTAAAGATCTCTCCGAAACGCGTCTTTTCATATGATTTGCTGCAAAGTGTCAGAAAATGTAATGATGACGTTTAGAAACACTAACCAAAGATTTTAACTCGAAGTTAGCTTCTAATGATATTTAATATCTGATTATAGAAGATACAGTACGTAAAATTAAGGGTAGAGAGTGATATGCCCACCCCCCCTCCCCCTGAATTCTTAGTTGTTTGTCAGACTAATCTGTAGCGTAACCATAGGTCTATGTTGGCTCCGATCGATAAATACCGCAGCCTTCCCCAGTATAGAAACCACGAGCCGCGGCTGCTCTGGGGAGAAATAAGCATATCCCAAGTAATCTGCATCCTATAATTGGGACCAAAATGTACGAACGAGAAGTGAATTCTGCCTCGTTGACGTTGTTGTGTTCTTCAGCCCAAAGAACGATTTCATTTCGCTGTATTGCGTCAGTCTACACCACGCAGCTACCAGATGACTACTTCGTAACTACTGCCATCTTTATTCACCTGTACCTGTTTACTATAGTCAACCATTCGTCTGCTTTTACACCACTTAATCCCCATATTTCTTTTCACTACCAAGTTTACTGTTTCTTGATGGCTCAAGATGTATTCTATCGACCTACTCCTTCTTTGAGTTAATTGGCGCTTAAAATCTCTCTGCTTCCCAGTTCAGTACGTCGTCATTGTTTACTCGGTCTACCCTTCTATTCTTCATTATTCCCCTGTAACAACACGGTTTAACAGCTTCAGTACTCTTCTAGTCTCTGTTGTCTAAAGCTTCTCTTCTCTTTGTAACTGTAGTGTCAATAGCTCCTACTCTCCTCTTATCTCTACTGGTTGTCGTTCAGGTCACACTTCTTTCGTTAGGAAACTGCGCTCAAGGTAAACCTTCCTGGAAATGTCTCCTATCGCTTAAATTTTTCAAGAAAAATTTTCTTGCACTTGTCATATCCTCTTTAAGTCCGCCATCATTATATTGCTGCCCAAACAGCAAAATTCGTCTTCTACTTTTAGTGTCTAATTTCCTAACTTAATTCCCTCTGCATCTCCTGATTTAATTCAACTACACACATTACTCTTGTGTTATTTATTCCTTTTATAAGCTCTTTCAAGACACTCTCCGTTCCCTTCAACTGATCTTTCAACTATTTTCAGTTTTTGGCAGCATTAGGAAATCGTCAGAAAATCTTAAATTTCTTTCCCTTGCACATTTATTTCCTTCCCAAATTCTCTCCTTAGTTTCCTTTACCTGTTTTAGTATACAGTCTGAAAGTAAAACTGAACTCCGTTTGAACAGGCCTAAGAGCGTCCAACGATACCTACTTGTCGCCGAGTCGTCTTCAGCCGATAGGTGTCACTGGATGCGGATATGGAGGGGCATCTAGTTAGCTCACCACTTTCCCAGCCGTTGTCAGTTGTTATGACCAGAATCACTACTTCTCAATTAAATAGCTCCTCAGTTGTTCTCATAAGGACTGAGTGCAACTCTCTTGCCAAAAGCACTCAGCTGACCTGGACAGTCACCTATCCAAGTGCTAGCCAAACCCAATAGCAGAGACCTAAGACGAACCTGTGTTTCCACTGTGACAAGGCCATTGGCTACGCAATCTAAATAACATAAGTAATATTCTAAAATCCTGTCTCCGTTCTCAGTTACTGCCTCCCTTCCATGCTTCTTCAGCTCTTGGAACTGGTCTTGCTTCTGTAAAAGTTGAAGATGTCTTTTCGCTCCTTGTACTTTATGTCTGATTATGTCAGAATTTCATAGAGTATTTGCGCCAATAGCAATTTTAAACAATTCAATAATCAAAATGAATAAGATTCACTGAAATATTTCCTATCCAGATGAAATGTTCGCAGTTAAACATTGGCATAAGTAATATCTTCAATGCATGACTAGATAGCCTTACTTTCTTGAAACTAGTCTCATCTGCTTAAGGCTGAGTTTTATAATTTGTGAACAGGCGAAAGGTATTTGGATACTGAGAAAAAAGTACGAAGATCAAAGTGTCACCGATTTCTAGGTAAGAGATAGAGGATTAATATAATTGGACTATGGTCTCACCTGTAGCTCAGTTGATGGTGCCTTTGTGGCAGTCATTTGAAGCGCCCTCGATCATTTGCTGGATACACACAATCTGAAAAAGGTTCAAATGTGTGTGAAATCTTATGGGACTTAACTGCTAAGGTCATCAGTCCCTAAGCTTACACGCTACTTAACCTAAATTGTCCTAAGGACAAACCCACACACCCATGCCCGAGGGAGGACTCGAACCTCCGCCGGGACCAGCCGCACAGTCCATGACTGCAGCGCCTAAGACCGCTTTTTTTCTTTTTTCAGCGCCTTAGACCGCTGTTTTTCTTTTTTCAGCGCCTTAGACCGCTTTTTTTAAGGGCCTCCCATCTCTCCTTCTAGCCCTTCCATTCGCTCTCCTTCATGCGCCTTCTTCGGCGAGCTTCAATGCCCCACTTTTTTTTCTTTTTTTTTAAATGTGTTATGACACTGAATTGCATCTTGAAGACAATGTTAGAAAACTGTAATCCGAATAGATTACCGTGAAAATAACTCTCTCTATTATACTGTTGACTGCATTAACGGAACGAAAAATATTCTTCCATTAGAATTTAAACAAAAATGAGAGAGAAGCAAAAGTAAAAATTAAAAGAGGAAATTAAACTTCTTCAGCGATGCACGTCTTATGCATTAGAATAGTTTTTCCCTACTATTCTTGTGCTATGGCATGATTCCCGTTACTTTTTGGGAAAACATGCTTTTTCGGGGTTCTGTTGAGGCCTTCACGGCTACCGGATCGGCCCCGGGGCACACGAAGTCCCCACCATACTTCACCCTCAACAGCAATCCCCTACTTTGGCAGTCTATCTTGTTCCGTCGATTTCATATTTGTTAGGTATTAACCGATGCCTTGTTTCTGAAACAAAATTTGCATCATATTCCCGAACTTCTTTTTATGGTCTTTGTTCCGGTATATTTTGAAGTATTCATCTTTCATATATTCTCGATATTCTTGTAGATTGTCATTGCCTTTGTTGTTGACAACATAATTGACAAAATTTCCGAATAGCCACAAGATGACATTGATTTTTTTTTGTGGTGGAAAGGAAACTTCTTCTGGGAAGAGTATATCGTGTAGTGTGATCTCTCTTCCATCGGTCCGTTTGAGAAAAGCGACTTGCAATACAAAGTCATTCCAAATATTCTTGTATCCATTACAGATGAAGCGATGCTTTAAGGAGTCCAAATTGTGACATTTTTGGCACACATTGGTTGCATGTAGTCCTGTGGAATACAGTTTTTAATTAGTACTAACTATGTTGTTGACAACTCTGTACCATGACGCTTGCACTTCCGTAGTCAGTGTTTTGTTATTTATATTAGTCCATATTTTTTCCCAGTTTTTGTTGGGATACTTCAGCTCCATTTTAATTTGGTTTTCACGTGATTATAACTTCTCTACTATATATTTACGTGTCCTCTTATTTTTGTCTGTTAAAATGCAAGTCAAGTAGCTTAATTCTATATAAAAATCCTTAATATGCTTTACGTTGTAATTTATGTTGTGAACATATACTGGCGGTTGCATGCTTCCGGGTTTAAGAAGGTCAAATAGAGCGGCAGTTATGCTGTTCGGCTGCATCTCTATAAGTTTTAGCGTTCTTTTAATGAAGGGGGCAGTGTTTTTCCTCCGAAGGTCTGTCAGCCCTAGGCCTCCGTTTTCGGGTTGGTTCAAATGGCTCTGAGCACTATGGGACTCAACTGCTGAGGTCATTAGTCCCCTAGAACTTAGAACTAGTTAAATCTAACTAACCTAAGGACATCACAAACATCCATGCCCGAGGCAGGATTCGAACCTGCGACCGTAGCGGTCGTGCGGTTCCAGACTGCAGCGCCTTTAACCGCACGGCCACTTCGGCCGGCCCGTTTTCGGGTCTCGATGTAGTTGTTCCTGCTGCTACTCTAAAAATATGGCCTTTCCATACGTATCGACATATTGTGCTCATTATAGATTTCGCTATGTCTGGAGGTGTTGGTAAAATCTGAGCGACATATGCAGGTTTCGAAAGAACTGAACAGTTTATTAGTTTAATTCTTTGCTTGATATTTAAGTCCCTCGTTTCATGCGAATTAAGCTGCTTGTGATTTTTCCTAACACCTGTTTCCAATTAGCAGCCGTTGTTCTTAATGGGCAACTGTAAAAAGTTATGCCCAAACCAGTGTGCCCACGGTAGCTGCACATTGTCAAGACCCTGTAAATTTAAAAAGGAACTTTTCGTTTCATTTATCCTCACACCAGTTACCCTGCTATAAAGCAATAACTTGTCCGATAGCTGGGCACAGTCATCATCGCTCCTTACTAGAACTCCCACATCGTCAGCGTATGCATTTGTAACCGTCTTCAGCCCAGCTATTGTTATGCCTTCTAAGGTTGTGTTCAAAAGCCATAAAAGGGGTTCCAGAGAAACCACATAAAACAACATGGATAGGGGACTTCCCTGAGAAACTCCACTAGATATCAATACTTCATTAGTATATTGTCCATTGATCGAGATTTTGGGTCGTACGCCTCTGATGATGTTCATTAAAACCGCTAAGTTGCCATCATTGAAACCTATGTGTTTCAAGGTTCTCAACAGATATCTGTAGTTGACTCTGTCAAACGCTTTAGCAAAATCAATGAAGGCAATGCCTCCATTCGCTGACGATGATGAGAAAATAGAAATAATGTCTCGATATTCACACACAGTCTTAAAAATGGTACGTCGAGGGAGACACGCCTGGTGGCATCCAATGACTTTTTCTAAAATCGGTCCCATTCGTTCTTTAATTACACGTGCAACTACCTTGTAATCTGAGTTCATTAGACTGATCGGTCTCATTTTAGTAATATCTTTCGTGTCCGTACTCCTTCCCTTTGGAAGTAGTTGTAGTAACCACAACCAACAGCAGGAACGCCTTGGGCTGCGGATCGGAGCCGCCAGGCGGGGAAGCCGCCGGCGGTGGAGCACGCACCACCGGGTAAACACAGGACGAGTCGGACGACAGACCAACGACAACTGACAACAACAGACCACGACCGACTATGAGCGACACAACAAGGAAGAGATAAACAACGGAGGCTTGTGGAAACCACAACACCAAACACCAAACGTAAATCCACTCGGAACCAGAGCCAGGCAAATGTCAACAACGAGCAACGACCAGAACGCAGTACCGCCGAGATAGAAACGAAATCCAGAGCGAGTACCAGACTGGCTGGACTAGGTTTTTTTTTTCCTTTATTGTATTTCAATTCCCCATCGGGGCGGGCTGGCAGCAGCATAGGCGCTGCTCTTCAGCCGAAAGACATAGAACAAAACAATAGAAGACATTTAAAAACAGCAAAGGAGAGAATAAGGTGAACATAGATATAAAAAAGGGGAACATCATGGAAGGCAATAGACAAAAAAACGGGGTGACTGTAAAATGGAGAGAAAAAACTGTGTAAAAGTAGCACACATAAAAAGCCACACACTGCGACGGTTAAAAGAACACAAGGCACAGTAAGACTGGAGCATAAAGGTAGCGATGGACGGCATAGCACATAACGTAACACTGGCGGCGAACCTCAAGGCAGGACACAATTAAAACACACCTCTTGACGCACACGAGAAACAGCACTAAACAACACTGATGTGGCACACTGATGAAGAGCAGCACAGAGGATCTGCCAGGCGCTAGGAGATGAGGGAGACCTGGAGAAGGGAGGGAGGGGAAGAGATGGGTGAGGTGAGCGGGGGGCGCGCGGAAGAGGGCCAGGTAGGGAGGGATGTGGGAAGGAGAGAGGCAAGTATGGGGTGCAGGGTCTCAGGTGAGGGGGGGGGGATGGAGGAAAATCCGCTCTGGGAGAAGGAGGAAAGAGGAAAAGGGGGCCCTGGGGAGGGGGGGGGGGAACAAGGCCAGGCTATAGTTGGAAGGAAGGGTAGATGTCACGGTGAAGTTCGTCATCCGGGAGGGGGAGGCGGTGGAAATTGCCCTGATGAAGGAGATGGAGGGTGTGGAGGTGGAGAGAGGGAGGGATACAGCGATAGAGGCGCGGCAACGGGCGGGGGGTGGAGAGGAAGGAGGAAACCAGAGGGTGGGGGGGATCAAGCCTGCGAACAATGTAAAGGATGCGGAGATGTTGGAGGAACAGGAGGAGGTGGGGGAAGGGGATCAGTTCATACTTGGACTAGGGCAGAGAGGGTCCCTATATACGAAACCGGAGGGAGCGGCTATTGGCCGCTGTCTGCACGTGGCTTAGCGGTGGCGCCCTCGCTGCGCGAGAGCCGCTGCGCGGAAGAGCCGCCGCGGAGGCGGAGCCCTCTATGGGCTGACCACGTCCATTTGTTCTGGCGCGTGTTCGACTTCCGTGGCGGAAGGTACTAGAGTAGTACAGTTACACTTTCCTTGAAAGCAGCAGGAATTTCCTCTCCCCTCAAGACGTCATTAACTACTTCCGTGAATTGGGAACCTATTAGGTACCAAAAGGTCCTATAAAACTCCACAGGCAGGCCGTCTGGGCCGGGAGACTTCCGTGAATGGTGAAGATTTTAGTATATCAAAAACCTCGTCATTCGCAATTTCTAACGTTAAATCTCTGTTCTCCTCCTCTGTGACAACTGCCTCTATTCCGGAGTTCTGTAAAAACTCTTGTACTCAGTGGTCGTCAGTAGCATTTTCAGAATATAATTGCTGAAAAAATCGATGTGCTTCATTTAAGATATCCCTTTGTTCTGTCAGGACTCTGTTATCTACCGTTCTGAGGCTGGCAATAAAATTGCTTCTTCCGTTTTTTGTGTGTTGTATCAAGTGGTAGATGGAGGTGTTTACTGCCTCCACCGTCGTTCTAGTGTGTGATTTGATTTGTAGTCCCTCCAAATGTACCCTCTTGATACTTATCATTTTGGGTTTAACGTTTTTAATATTGATAAAGACGTCTTGAGACATTGGTTTGCCGTAAAGGTCTCTTAAGCAAGAGTAGTAAAACTCCATTGTGTGTCTTGACCACATTGCCCTTTCTTTGGCGTAAGATATCAGCGCTGCTTTTATCTTTTTCTTAGCGACCATAGTCCACCATTCAATAGTTGTTCTATATTTAGTACGCATCCTTAAAACAGACTGCCAAGTTTCTTGCATCTTTAAAGCTAGAGCGTTTTCAGAGAGGGTATTGATATTTAATTTCCATGGTGGGCGACCACAATATGTCTTTTGCCTGGTTAATTTGATATATATTATATTGACATATATTCTGTCGATTCTACTCTGTGTAGCACCAGTGATATATGTGAAGCGAACCAGCGTCGGATATTTTGTTTCCCACGCGTCAAACCACTTCATGTTGGTGACCAACGCCTGCAGTTCTTGGGAGAAGTTAAAATTTGGTCGCTGATCCTTTTTATTTAAAACGCAATTAAAATCTCCACCATTGACAATTTCTGCAGGGTTTTCTTGGAGTAGAAATAAAATGTCATTTTTAAAAAAGGCTGCCCTCACTCGTCTCTCATTGTTGCCTGATGGTGCCTAAAGGTTTATAAAAGTGGTGTTAAAAATTTTGCACCTAATTTCCCTCCCCAGCTCTAAAAGGCACACGTTTGTCATGTCGATCCCTTCTTTAGCAAGGATGGCTGTTCCACACGCGTTTTCTGGAGCCACGTTCAACACCTCTTTGTACCCTGAAACATACAATTCTTTGACATTAATTTCCTGCAGGAAGGCGATATCTGTATCTGACTGATACAGACAGTCCTTCAGTGCAGCTACCTTTGCTTGACTCTGAATTTTGTTTATGTTTAGGGTGGTCACGTTATATGTATGTTCCACTGTGAGACGCTACGAGACAGTAAATAGAGGACACGTTATGGAGCCGCATACAATAACTTCTGTTTAGATATATATAGTGTTATTTTATTTTACTTTTATTTCATTGACGATTTTCCTTCTTTTTTCTTTTTTTTTTCTTCTTAGAGTTGAGTGTGACAATTTTTAATAAAAAAATTCTTCCTCAAAAGCCCCTTCCGCGCCCATTGCATAGGTCTGATCCTCCTCTTCGTCCGCCCAGTTAAATCGTGGCGCGGTGATGTTGTGTCCATGTCCTTGTCCAAGTCGGGTTTCATTGTCCATATCTGATGTCGTATTGTCATGCAAGGGTTCAAATGTTCCGTGTGGCGTGTCAGCCCGTTCTTGTTCCTTGTTCCCATCCGAAGACTCGCCAACCGCTTCCTTTTGTGTATCATCGTCCTTCTTTTCGGTCTCCTGTATCTTCCTCAGCCGCTCTCTTAAAGGAGAGGCCAAGTTCTCTGCAGCTTGATGTGCTCTTCGTCTCTTTTTATTTTTCGATGATTTCGGTAAAATCGTCGGTGAAACCTTTGGTGAACTTCCTGGCGACTCCATGGAAGGTCGAGGAGAAGTCACCTGTCCTGCCTTCGTGGCGGAAGATTTTGGAGCTCCGTTAATCTCGGAGTCGGCCGTTGCTGCTGTTTCTACGACACGTGAGATGGGTGGTGTCATTGGTTCGTCTTCTTGCGCTCCCCCTTTTCCTCTGACGCTTCCTGAACCTGTGGTGTCCTGTCATCTGTGTGGTTGTCAGTTATTTGTTGCATCACTTCCTCTTTATGTCCATCCACTGTAGTTCCCTCTGGGCTGTTGGCCCTTTCGTGTGTAACTACCGCTTCGTACACTACCATGTCTACATCAGGTATTATCGATGAAGCTTGTCGTTCGTTGGAAGAGATGTTAGACGCAGAGGGCAAGCACGGTGCGCCCTCAGTGACGTCATTACTGGCCAGATTCTGATTGTCATCGGTAGTCAACTCCGGGGTGTTTCCCGTTTCCGTGCGCGCGTCGGAAGGTCCCGCCTGCTCGGCCATATTCTGTTGATAGGGGGCCCGGCTAGCTGCCGCGGCAGCGTACGTCACTTGCATGCGAACAACTTGCCCTGGGACAGCCGCCTCGTTAGTCGGTAACTGAGGAACACGCCTTCTACTGCACTCACTCCTGACGTGCCCTGTGGCTTTACATAACGCACGAGTCCGTGGCTGCCTATCATAAATTATGAGAGCGCGATGGCCTCAGATATTCAAGTAAGAAGGGATATGTCGTAAGAGTTCAGTCTTAATCTATCTAACCCTACCATAGGGCTGAAGAGTAGCATTGATTGCTCCGGCAGGGACCTCGAACGCCAGTTCGAAAACTGTCACTGTTCGAATGCCTAGCCCAGCATGGGAAACAAGAACGTCACTAACGGTTCCGTCTGCATGATTAAATTTCATTTTGCCACCACACTTGTCAACTATCGAGGAGCACAAATCAGAGGAAATCAATTTCAAAAATACAGAATGGGAAACAAAAGAAAGATGAACGCCAATAATTTCGTCTCCTGTGATCTTAACTGTTTCTGAAAGCCACCTTTTGATCTCAAAAGCCTTCGGTCTTTTACAGTCCAGTCAAAAGTGAATCTAATCGTATCTCTTCTTTCACAGTTAATTTCATTCATTTTGTCATTTTAAATCACTGAAAGATGCAAAGTAAACAAAGCGCTCTACTGACCTTGGTAACAGCCACAAAGCCGCTGTTTACGCCAGCCCCTTAGCGCTGCCGCCACACGTCCGTCCAGCTCGGCGGCCGAGCAGCGAATAGGATCGGCTAATCCCGCGCGGCACAAAATCTGATCAAAAATATCCAGTCATCCCTGTGTAATGAGGAAGTGACCAATAGATGCCATGATATGCGGACCATCTACTATAAAAGGAATTGGGTAGTATTGTGTCAACAACAGAGAAACAGTAGCAGAAAATGACCCAGTCAAGAGAGCTCAATGACTTTGAATGTGGACTAGTCATTGGGATCATGTGACGGTAAGTCACATAAATGGACAATTGGAGAAAGGGAAAGGAAGTTTTTGTTATGAGACATGTGAATTATAAATTATTTCAAGACTGTACGTGTGCGCGATGTACAACAAATAGTAAAGAATGTAAGTTATTATCAAAACACAAATATCGAGGTAATTAACAAAACACAGTTTTTTTTGTATAATCTCAGTGTAACAGAGGCCATGAAGATCAGATACAACGCTTTGATTGAACTAGCTCTCCTCTTTTTGTTTCGTCTAGCGGTAGGCCGCCATTGTAGTGCTGTCTGATAATTAACGTAAGTTTTATCTGTATTTTTGAAAAATACAATAGAAATTGTTTTTAGAAAGTGTGTATTATTGACTTAGTTGTCACCTCGCATGATCGCAACCATTAATTATAATTAACAAAATTTTTGTAGAACTTCGTAGTGCAGGGAGCTCAACTCCCCTAGCAGGATTTAGTCGGACATTACGCTGACGATTCATGTTATTAAATGTAAATACGAGAGACTTCTCAGTTATGATCTATCTTTAATTTCGAAGTCAAAATTAATTTCAGTTACCAAAATTCACAGCACTGAATGAGTTCAGTGTTTTTCTATTTGGCCACCTAACGGCAGACGACATTCTCTCTAGTTTTGCCTCGCAAATAATGAACAAGAAATATTTAAATGCATTACAATCCGCAATATCTCAGTTAATCTTTATGTAATTTGGTACATGAATAACCAGTAGCCCCTGAGACGCATATTAATAATTACAGTTTGCATAAGAATACGCATATTTTCTTTTCTATATAGCAGCGCTCACGCAAACTATTTATTAGAAGGCGTTGAGTCGCGCGCTGTGTTTAAAAAATATTATATCGTACGTACTTCAGGGCAGCCAATGTCCGTACCAGTGTTATCGCGGTATAAGTTAATTAAAAGTCTCATGGTAGCCCACAGTATTTAAAGCCACCCCAAACCAAAATCATAAAATATATAATTATAAAAATAAAAATATATAATTATACCGTGATAAAGTGCAGCCAGACACACACACATCCACATACACACTTATCCGTGATAATCACCTGAGTAAAAATCCATCCAGACATTTCAACCATTCTGTAGCTGTTCAAATCGAGTGTAGGTGGTGTGATCATGAAGCGGCAACGTGAAGTAACAACCGCAGTTAAACCAAGACCAGGCTGACCTCGTGTACTGACGAACAGTGACTGTCGAACACTGTGGAGGGTTTCTGCAAAAAATCGTCTGTAATCAGCGGAAGGAATGGTGAGTTTCGAAGTGCTACCAGCAATCCTGCTAGCACAGTGATTGTGCGTATGTAAGAAAAGGAATGAAGTGCGGTAGTCGAGCAGCTCCTCATAGTCAAGCAGCTCCTCATAAAACACATTTCTGTAATCAGTGATTAGTGATGCTTAAGGTGGTGTATAAAGCGATGTGGCTGCCTGGAAACGAGTGATATCGAGTGATGATTCACGCTGTACCCTGTGGCACTTCTCTGAGAAGGGCTTGGTCGGCGAAAATCTGTAGAATGTTACCTGCCATGATGTGTAGCGCCAACAGTGAAGTGCGGAGAAGGTGATGTTACAGTACGGAGGTGCTTCTCATGGACAGAATGTGGTTGTCTTATTGCTCTTAAGAAGTCGCTAATAGTGGAAGCATATGAGCACATTTTACAACTTTATTTACAGTGGAACAGTTTGGGGACGATGGCAGTTTGTATTAGCATGATAATGCATTCTGCTATAATGCAGTAAATGTGACATAATGGCTTGCGGACAATAACGCTTCTGAAATGGACTAAACTGCCCAGAGTCCGAACCTGAATGTAGTGGGACACCTTTCAGATAAATTAGAACTTTGACTTCGCCCCAGAACCTAGTGTCCAACATCACTACCTTCTTTGGATTCGGTTCTTGAGAAGGAATGAGCTAATATTTCTCCATGGAGATTCAGACATGACCCATATCAATGTCCATCAATAGGTAGGTGTCCGGATACTTTTGATCAGGTAGTGTATTCCAGTTTCTGTCTGCCTCTGCTGCTCTGCGGCTCTGTCTTGTACCAAGGCATCTATTACCTGATGTCTTAGTACATGTTCCATTATCCCACACCTTCTTCTAATCAGTGATATTTACGTATGACTTACGTCGCCGATGCTATTGGAATCTCCTCGTCTTATATGCTGTGTGGAATATCCTTCTGTTATCCGCTCACCTAACTTTCGACATCATTATTCGACAACATACCTCAAACACTTTGAACCTCTTAACGATTTTTCACTATTCAAGGTTCATTTCTATAAAACGCTGAGCTCCAAACATGTAGAAATTACTTCCTCAAATTTAGGCCTATGTCTGATGCCAGTACATTTCGTTTAGCGAGGAATGAGCTCCTTACCTGTGCTGGTTTGCTTCTTGTAGCCTGCTTGCTTTGTCCATTACGTATTATTTTGTTTCCAATGTAGCAGCATTCCTTCACTCTCTGTACTTTGTGGTCAACAATTTCGATGTTAAGTTTATCATAACCCTTACCTCTGTTCATCCTCGTTACTTTCTACCCTCTTTGGTTTACACTCAGCCCTATTGTGCTCATTATACTGTTCCTTCAGTGCAACAGATTTTGTAATTCTTCCTCACTTTCACTGAAGGTAGAAATACCATACCGAATCTTATCACTGATATCCTTACACCTTACATCGTAATTTCACTTCTGCATCATTCTTTAATTTTCATCATCAATTCTTTGATACATAGGTTGAGTAATGGGGGAAGGAGAGAGAGAGAGAGAGAGAGAGAGAGAGAGAGAGAGAGAGAGATAGAGAGGGAGGGAGAGAGAGAGGGAGAATGATAGATAGATAGAGAGAGAGAGGGGAGGGGTGGGGGAGGGAGAAGGAGACTGCATCCCTGAATTACATCCTTTTAACCCGAGAACTTTCTCTTTGGTCTTCACAGCTGTTGTACATATTGTATATTGCCTGTCTGTGCCTGTAGCTTGTATCTATTTTTCGGAGAATTCCAAATATCTTGTACTATTTTAATTCAAAAATGGTTCAAATGGCTCTGAGCACTATGGGACTTAACATCTGAGGTCATCAGTCCCCTAGAATTTAGAACTACTTAAACCTAACTAACCTAAGGACATCACACACATCCATGCCCGAGGCAGGATTCGAACCTGCGACCGTAGCAGCAGCGCGGTTCCGGACTGAAGCGCCTACATCTACATCTACATACATACTCCGGAATCCACCATACGGTGCGTGGCGGAGGGTACCTCGTACCACAACTAGCATCTTCTCTCCATGTTCCACTCCCAAACAGAAAGAGGGAAAAATGCCTGCCTATATGCCTCTGTATGAGCCCTAATCTCTCGTATCTTATCTTTGTGGTCTTCCCGAGAAATATAAGTTGGCGGCAGTAAAATTGTACTGCAGTCAGCCTCAAATGCTGGTTCTCTAAATTTCCTCAGTAGCGATTCACGAAAAGAACGCCTCCTTTCCTCCAGAGACTCCCACCCGAGTTCCTGATGCATTTCCGCAACACTCGCGTGATGATAAAACCTACCAGTAACAAATCTAGCAGCCTGCCTCTGAATTGCTTCTATGTCCTCCCTCAATCGGACCTGATAGGGATCCCAAACGCTCGAACAGTACTCAAGAATAGGTCGCATTAGTGTTTTATAAGCGGTCTCCTTTACAGATGAACCACATCTTCCCAAAAATCTGCCAATGAACCGAAGACGACTATCTGCCTTCCCCACAACTGCCATTACATGCTTGTCCCACTTCATATCGCTCTGCAATGTTACGCCCAAATATTTAATTGACGCAACTGTGTCAAGCGCTACACTATTAATGGAGTATTCAAACATTACGGGATTCTTTTTCCTATTCATCTAGAACCGCTCGACCACACCGGCCGGCCTTTTTAAATTGTCGAATGCATTTTATAGATCCACAAATCAAACCCAGATGCTAGCTTCTTACCTTATATGGCAGTATGAACAGTCGTTGAGCGGTTTGACTGACAAAGGAAGTAGTCAGAGATATTGAAATACCAAAATCACGCAATACATTACCATTCCTAATTCGATGGACTACAGCAGTTGGCATTCGAAACAACTTCCACTAGTCTCGGAACGAATAAATAAAATTCCATGTATGGTTTAAAAGGAAATCTTACATCATTCATCCAGCAAAATACTGCAGAGTACAGATAATGATTACAGAGGTGGGTAAAGATCACACACCCTTGTCTCCAAAGCAGACGACAAACGTTCAATAATATTGAGACCTGGTGACTGTGGTGGCCTGGTCACAAGTGACAGTTCATTTTCATGCTCACAGAACCAGTCCTGGACGAAGTGAGCTGTGTGAACTGGGCGTCTCTTGTCTTGGGAAACAGTATCACCATTAGGCAACAAACACTGTGTCATAGAAAGGGCCTGATCAGCTAAAATGGTCGCATAATCTTCACATTAATGCAACCTTGCAGAGTAACTGTGGAAGTAGTAGGGTAATTGAGGTACAAACGCATTTGTTAGTGCAGATTGCATACATTCAGGGGCATACTTGACTGATTTACAACCCCTCCCCTCCTGTTAATCTATTGGATAATGGGGGCATGAGGGCATTTTGTTAATGTGAGTTGCATACATTCAGGGTCAGGTATACATTCAGGGGCAGAGTTGATTGATTTATGACACACTCCCCTACCCTTAACCTATTGTTATGCAATGACCCCATGAGGATTGATTTATGTCTCCTTGGAGATAGTCCACCTTTCTGAGAAACCCCATCCCACCTCGGCCCTCCTCCTCCCAGAGCCCTTTGGAAAATCCCCAACCGTCCACCCTCCCCATTGCCAATAAGAGCATACTTATCACATCAAATTAACTGAATCATTAATTAAATTAATCAGTTAATTCTCTCGTCCCACTCCTGTAAAAACCCCCAGTTCTCCCCTGCCCTCTAACACTTCCCCTCCTCCCCTCCCAATTTGGAAACTGGTGGTAGAAAGGCTCGGTCTGTGCTGAAGAGAAGGACATAGAATCGTTTATTTTCTTTATTTGGGTGCTACCCTGTTGGAAACTGGCAGAAAAGCTCCCAGCCCTTCCATCCCATCCACCATTTCCCCTCTTCTCACCTAGAAAAAAGTGGTGGGAAAATCGTTCAATCTGTGCTGAGCTGTTGGTTGAAAGGTGCAAGTATTACCTTGTACAGCAACTACATGTACTAATCATATAATGACATTGATGCAGAACAGAAGTGTTGTCTTGAAAGATTTTTGTGTTTGAGCTCACCTTGATATGCAGAGATTGACACTAACAGAGTGTGTCCCAATCCCAAAGCTGCAACCCCCTCTGTAACCATCCCTCCCAGAGAAAGTTCACAGGAAAAAGACTCAGTCTGTGCTGGAGAGGAAGGATTTCATAACACAAAATTCAAATCAATTTCAGTAATATATTGATGTACATTTTTTATTTAATCAGTATGTTGGAGACGTCTATATCCCCACCCCCGCTTCCCACGACGTAATGACTCCTAACATCGAGAAATGGAGTTAAGGGCAGTGTAGTAGCCACAGTTTGGGATCCCCCACTCTTGTGCCTTTCGTCCAGGCGCCGCCAGAGAGGTAAAAAACCCCCACATGTTCTAATTACAGATCCTGATACTAAATACCACCGACCACAGACTGGGTGTCGCCATCCTATATTTCGTGGCACTCTGTCTCTCTGAAGAGGTTACTTCCTGTTTGTGTGTATGAGGCAACTTCTCAGAACAGGCAGATGGAGGTTTTCATGTCTGCTCAGAATACTGTGTTCCTATTGGCTAATTCCGGTGCCAGAGGAAGAGCTGACGTAATTTTGATATCAAAAATAGAGGGAAATTGTCCATTTCCACTACCCTATCAAAGAAATTGTTTGATAATTTACAGGATTCCAGCAGACAGCTTAAAACACATATTATTTCCATTTGATGACACTTCTTTGAAATAAAAACATAGCCGGCCGTGGTGGCCAAGCGGTTAAAGGCGCTACAGTCTGGAACCGCGCGACCGCTGCGGTCGCAGGTTCGAATCCTGCCTCGGGCATGGATGTGTGTGATGTCCTTAGGTTAGTTAGGTTTAATTAGTTCTAAGTTCTAGGCGACTGATGACCTTAGAAGTTAAGTCGCATAGTGCTCAGAGCCATTTGAACCATTTTGAAATAAAAACATATTTTCAGTGTTAGAGAATCACAGACAAACAGTTTGCAAATGAAGTAATTAATGTTCCACCTCAAATAGATCGCAGTGCTAAATATATCTGAGGTCTTGTATGCACCAATGTGTGACAGTATAAGTATCCTCCTCGTCCACAAAACTTTCACAAAACATGTCTGGTGAAAAAATCCTGCCAATCACACACACTCGCGTTTGAGAAGAGTGTTGAGAGAGTCATGGGCGTGCCGCCAGCCAGGACGATGCGTCGTCATGCTGGCGCCAGCCAGGAGTGACCTGCACATGCATCAGCAGCAACACGCCCATCCTCCGCCATCCACATGCTGTCCCTATAGAATGCCAAAATTTCAGAAAGACTGTCACCAAGCAGTCAACCAGTTAAATTACGTGGGGGGAATAATCGTCCAGTGCAAATACTTATCATATTGAATCCTATCATGCATGACACATGTCCACTTCTGTCGCTGGTCAACCAACATAGTGTTCACTTTGCTAGTCAATTATCCAGAGAGCACCACTGCCAGGACTTGCGCCGCAGCCCCAGGCAAGAGCCAACATGTCGAAGCATACTTTGTAATTAACAGCTTGTCACAGGTGAAGCTAATCCACGACTTCCGGTCGACCAAAGCCCCATGACAATTCTTGCCGCAAGCTGCAGCACACTGTGAGACAAGCAGGTGCAGCTTGGATGTGTAGTTCTAATTTCAATTCCATTCTGATGCAGACTCCCCCAGTTTAAAAAATCTGCTTTACCCAAATCAAGGCAGGGATGTGGTTGACCATATACCTTGAATTACTCATGCAAACTGTATATTTATCCCTTTTATAGGAGTTATTTTTCCAAGAAAGAAGAAATTGGAACATACACAGGTTTTCACATCGATACAGTATCGTTACTTGTTGTGAAAATCCTGTAACAGTATGGTGTAAGCTGTTTCCTCTAGGTATTCTGTCATCAGGAAAAAATGTCTGTAGAATAATCAGCTTAATAACTGCATTACAGGACTAGGATATTAAATTCATTTTTAGCTCATGACAGTGTTCTAAGATCTACCTCTGCACGGGATTCTTCCTCACTTTCAAACTGTCTTAAAGTAACCAATGCTTTGTCAGATATGATGTCTCTTAAGGTAAAAGCACAGAGAAGTTGTAAATATCAGGTTTATACTATACACCACTTTATAAATTCCGTTATCTACCTGATTTTATTATGATCGTCGTCTCTCCCTGTGAAGGCGGGAGACTGAAATTCTGTTAAAAGATCTTGCCACAACTGATTACTGCTCCAACTCCCAAATCATACCCATGGTACTCTAGCCCTCACTCCCACCCACCAGGCTGCATCAAATTGATGGGCTTATTAATTAAATTAATCATGAGAGTCATTTTGCATGTCAAGTAATTTTTTCTAGCAGCCAGATTACACTCACCAGGTACGGTAGCTCAAATGAAAATTTAAAATTTTAGGAAGCATTCTGTAAATTTAGAAAAGCAGCAATCTGTATTAAATGCTATAAGTCTAATAAAAACAGTCTCGATCGTGTCTTCATACGTTTATCCATTAGCAACAAGTTTCAAACCTCTCCTTACATCATCTTCAGTCTTTTCCCCGCCGTTATGCCTGCTGATGGTGGGGAAAGCCTGAAGATGGTGTAAGGAACTGGCCAAAACCTGCTGCTATCAAATAAAAATCTGAAAACGCGATTGACATCGTTTTTATTTGATTTTTATCAAATGGGAATACTGGGAGGAGAGACGATATTCTTTTTGAGGAACTCTATTGAGAACTAGCATTTGAAGCTGACTGCAGAAAGATTCTATTACCACCAACATAATTTTGCATAAGGATTGGGAATATAAGTTACAAGAAATCAGTGCCCATTAGGATGTATATACAGTAGGTAGTCTTTTTCTGTTGCTGTACTTGTGAGTCGAACAGGAAAAGGAATGACTATTAGTGGTACAAGGTATGTTCCATCACACATTGTATGATGGCTTACAAAGTAAGCATATATACATAAATGTAAATTTAGTCTACCTATTAAGATGTCATTTCATCCATTTGTAGGCACACAAACTTCATGGGAAAAAGTCATCTCTTATTGATCAAGAAAACAAAAGAGGAAACTTCCACTGCTAATTGTCTCTCAGTGAAAATCTTTGTATTAGCTCCTAATTTTCACATTGCAGTCACATCGAGAGATAGGTCTGACAGGTTGTAATATGTTTGCCCACAGCCCTTCAAGTAAGCGGTATAGAGCTCAGTCTCAACTCCTCTTTCGTCAGCGTATCGCTTATCTCAATATTCTCACAAATCTTCCAACCTTCGATTATATCATATGAATCTACATGATTTCCATGAGTAAGAGATGTCTGCCGCCAAGTCACAGACACCTGCTAATTTTCTCAAAAGCCCACCATGTTCGGACAGCACTGTTTCATTAGTTAGAAGGCTGTCTATTCCTCCATCCATCACTGACTAGGTAGAGAGCTATCACAAGAAGAAAAATAGCATACTAAAGTATAGGAGGAAATTCACTACCATACAGAGTATACGAGGACTGCGCAAAGAAATCCAGAAGCATAACACCTATAATTCATCGATATCGAATGAAGGTCCATAAATATCACCATTTACATGTCCTGATCTCCTTTATCATACTCCTATGATTAATGCATTATAAATACAACATACTAATGGTGGCCAAGACTTCGCTGACAGCACAGTCTCCCTCTCTCCCCCATCTCTCCCTCTCTTCTCTCGTTATTTTCATAACATACAATGGAGTAAAACTGTGAACTATAAAAACTTCGCTAACGTCAGCTGATAGAGCGCTCTCTCTCTTCCGATATATCCAAAACAAACATCGTCTGTGTGTTGACATCAAGCATAATAAATATACACATACTAATTCACTGGAGCAGGCAGCCAGTGTTTGAAGATTCTTACACATACCTGTGTAAAGTTTTGTCATTCGTACTGTAGGAGGACCATACCACACAGACAGGCAGTCACAAGTGAGGATTCCTGAGTTATTATTTCATAAGCAGTTTGATTCAAGCAGTGTATGACTACAGCTTTGTACACCGCCATACACTGTTTTTCTACCGTGACTTTGAGGTATGTGTCAAACGCTAAATCAGCATAACACATTTTGATCCACTGGCTCTCACAGTAAGCTGATCAGCACATAGTGTAATTTAAGCTAGTCCCACAACACATGGGATGGTTGAAATAAAAGACAGAGGTGTTTTTCTCATTGACAAAAACGTTGAAGACCTCACAGCATACGGAAACTGGAAGAGTTTACAGTATTGTAGAGGGTCTCCAAACAGCTCTCCAAATATGATGATCTCTATATTTAAACTGATGTTGCACAGTGACAAGGTAGCAGATGCCTTAGTGTTCCATTTTCGAAGAGACCAAGAGCATTGATTCCTCATATTGCCAGGGCATATCCCACCCAGGTATATGATCATTGTTTCATTGTCCTAGGTGGTCGTCATCATGAGCACCAAATCTTACATTCCATAACTGCACGTGGAATAAAGGGTATTCTGCAGGACGTATCCCACAGTGCACAGATAGTATGGACCATCAGTTGTCAGTCGCACCAGTGGAGAAATGGAATGATTTTCGTACACCCAGGCGAGCATGTAAGTACCCTAAGAAGAAGACGAAATGTATGGTTTATAAATGATGGAGCCCCATGTGCATGGAGTGCGAAACATTCTACATACATTACGTGTGCCATTAATTCTGTAGTATTGTGATAGTGTTTGGGTTCCACACCAAGAAGATGCTTGAAAGAGAGAAGGGGTTGTAAAACGTAAACACACACTCCTAAGGCTGCATAGTCCTGCAGTTGAGCATGCTATAATGTTAAATCAGTGTGCTTTTCAACTACACTCCTGGAAATGGAAAAAAGAACACATTGACACCGGTGTGTCAGACCCACCATACTTGCTCCGGACACTGCGAGAGGGCTGTACAAGCAATGATCACACGCACGGCACAGCGGACACACCAGGAACCGCGGTGTTGGCCGTCGAATGGCGCTAGCTGCGCAGCATTTGTGCACCGCCGCCGTCAGTGTCAGTCAGTTTGCCGTGGCATACGGAGCTCCATCGCAGTCTTTAACACTGGTAGCATGCCGCGACAGCGTGGACGTGAACCGTATGTGCAGTTGACGGACTTTGAGCGAGGGCGTATAGTGGGCATGCGGGAGGCCGGGTGGACGTACCGCCGAATTGCTCAACGCGTGGGGCATGAGGTCTCCACAGTACGATGTTGTCGCCAGTGGTCGGCGGAAGGTGCACGTGCCCGTCGACCTGGGACCGGACCGCAGCGACGCACGGATGCACGCCAAGACCGTAGGATCCTACGCAGTGCCGTAGGGGACCGGACCGCACCGCCACTTCCCAGCAAATTAGGGACACTGTTGCTCCTGGGGTATCGGCGAGGACCATTCGCAACCGTCTCCATGAAGCTGGGCTACGGTCCCGCACACCGTTAGGCCGTCTTCCGCTCACGCCCCAACATCGTGCAGCCCGCCTCCAGTGGTGTCGCGACAGGCGTGAATGGAGGGACGAATGGCGACGTGTCGTCTTCAGCGATGAGAGTCGCTTCTGCCTTGGTGCCAATGATGGTCGTATGCGTGTTTGGCGCCGTGCAGGTGAGCGCCACAATCAGGACTGCATACGACCGAGGCACACAGGGCCAACACCCGGCATCATGGTGTGGGGAGCGATCTCCTACACTGGCCGTACACCACTGGTGATCGTCGAGGGGACACTGAATAGTGCACGGTACATCCAAACCGTCATCGAACCCATCGTTCTACCATTCCTAGACCGGCAAGGGAACTTGCTGTTCCAACAGGACAATGCACGTCCGCATGTATCCCGTGCCACCCAACGTGCTCTAGAAGGTGTAAGTCAACTACCCTGGCCAGCAAGATCTCCGGATCTGTCCCCCATTGAGCATGTTTGGGACTGGATGAAGCGTCGTCTCACGCAGTCTGCACGTCCAGCACGAACGCTGGTCCAACTGAGGCGCCAGGTGGAAATGGCATGGCAAGCCGTTCCACAGGACTACATCCAGCATCTCTACGATCGTCTCCATGGGAGAATAGCAGCCTGCATTGCTGCGAAAGGTGGATATACACTGTACTAGTGCCGACATTGTGTATGCTCTGTTGCCTGTGTCTATGTGCCTGTGGTTCTGTCAGTGTGATCATGTGATGTATCTGACCCCAGGAATGTGTCAATAAAGTTTCCCCTTCCTGGGACAATGAATTCACGGTGTTCTTATTTCAATTTCCAGGAGTGTATATTAGTCATGATGAGTGGAACACTGTTAATACGCTAATGCAGGAAATATATTTCCAACACCTGACATAGATTCACCCTTCAAGTTTTCCATCCTACTATGATGAGAAACTGTAACTACCTTCTAAACCAAAGGAAAAAAATCATCGATCCTCTGTGATTTATGCACTATATAGCTTTCTGCAAGTATATAGCGCCCACTGTCCACAAGTGATTACGATTCAGTAATTATGCTATGCTTGCATCAGTCCTCTACAATGATTGGCAGCAGTGGAAAATGCATGAAACAACGACATCTTTTGAGGAAACTGACAAACGCATAACAGCGGTGTTTGACATGTGAAATTACATGTCTCGCTGCACTAACTCTGTGAACAGAATATATGTTCCATACACAACATTTGTCAAGCAAACTTATATACATCGATTGCAGTACCTCACCATTGCAGGGGAAAGCTGCGCGGTCATCAACAGTACTGTTCTCTCGAGAACAAGTTACTGTCTTCGTATATATAGTTAAAGGCTACCCAGCCATTGACCTTCTTCTGTGCGAATGCGTACAGGTTGCCCAAACTCTTACGGGAATCGCCAAAGCGTGCGCGAGTAATGAGTGGGTGGGCAAAATGTCTATAAGGTACAATACGTATGTAGAATTGTGTACAGTTGGGAATGTGAGTCTCACGGAAAGCGTGCAAGGGATAAGTCCCTGCAGTCGCGCTATCCATCTGTGTCCTCGGTGGCTCAGATGGATAGAGCGTCTGCCATGTAAGCAGGAGATCCCGGGTTCGAGTCCCGGTCGGGGCACACATTTTCAGCTGTCCACATCGAGGTATATCAACAACACCTGTCGGCAGCTGAGGTTGTCAGTTAGTCATTATTTACACCTAGAGTAGACACACCAAAATGAGAAGAATTAAAAAGCATAACGAACGTAGCAGTTAAGGAGGCAAGGCACTACAAGTGCCAGAACTACAAAAGAAACGAGACCCAGAGATCTCCTAAAGTCAAAGTGAGTGAATGAGTGAGAGCGTGCGGCATTCATTCCAGCCCGCTGGCCGGCGTGACCACGTCGTTGCGCGAGCCATGACCATTGCATGCTTTTCCAACGCGTGGCTGTGCCGGTACAGCATGAGGGGGGAGGGAGGGTGAATGCAGCATCCTTTCCCCTCGCGACATTACTAAAACTAGGCCAGGAGTGACTCATCTGGCCACTGTGTTACTGGCGTGCTGCTTGACGTCGACCATTCGGAAAGTGTCACTACCGCGTGCTTTTGAGCGCAGCTGCAGCACTGGGGCGTTTCCTCTCGCTTTGCTTTGCACTCACGACTTTCATGCGGCCCAACGTATTTCACGCATTTGGGCGGCATAGCGCAGAACTCAGCTACATGATTTAGGCCTTGGCACGGAAAACATTGTGCCCTCTGGCCCTTGCCGCGAAACTTTTCAAACTGTACTTCAGTGACGTTCGCGATGTTTTTCAGCTGGAATACTTTCCTGTTTTCTATATTGTCAATCAAGATAACCATAAACAGCGGGGGCTGTTTGTTTGTGTGCGACATTTTCATGCGGGAGATCACTCTGACGCGGAAATCTGATTTTTCCAGCTCCTGTTTGAGGTGGACTGGGTCCACTTGAAAAGGTAGTTTGCGGAACACTACCTTGAGAAGTTTGAGTGGCTCAGACGAGTGGCTATAGTATGGCAGACCTTGGGCCTTAGCCACACCCATAATCGCGTCGTAATCATCTCGCTATTTCACGGTGACCTTAAAAGTATCACGGTCTGCTGTTCCAATCACGACGCAAGATTTCGACTGGACCCCACTATTTAAGAATTGTGAAAGCTCTTAAAATCGCTCGACCATTGCATAACAATGGGAGGAGGTGCGGCTGTCTTCGGTCTACTAGGTAGTGCGTTGTTGCCATTAGTTGGCGCGTCCGTGAATGTGGCATACAGGTTTGTAGTCGGTAAGGCCGTGTCCTACATGAGCGACAGAAGCGAGCGACAGCTTCAGGTGACAAAACACAGCCGCAGGTGTTGTTACGGAAATGTTCTACGTGAGCGACATCTGTGTCGCTGCCTGTCTCCCGCTGCAACTGGCGACGTTTGAATGCAAACGTGTTTGAATCTTGCCGCTGCAGCACGCACGACACAGAGCGACAGCCACATGTGTCTTCTGGGCAAAGCAGTGGAGCGGACACGACGGCAGCTGTGAATTACTTAACTTCCGATTTTAAGAAAACTATTCGTTGGAAAAATTTGATTCTTCCACAACCTATAGCTTGATATCCTTAAATATTAAGGTCAGAATTTATTTTCGTTATTCGTCATAGTTAATTTGCTGCACGAAATTGAGTACATGGCTGCACGAAATTTTTAAGAATCTACAGAGGAAAAATTATATTGTGTAGACCTTCCGTATAGTTCATTTAAGGCCATACGTTATTGTGTATGAAATGTAACCAATATACCTAAATTGTATTTAAAGTTGAGACCGGAATAATATCTCTTTTCATTCTTGAGACATTGGTTGTTATATCGGCGGACGGGTCGCTCGCGGCGCGTCCGAACCTTTCCTGCGCTTCGGGAATCAAGTGGTCGTAAAAATCGTCATATCTCATAAAAGGTTCAAGACATCGAAACGCGAATTTTGTAAATGACAGTACGCAGGACTATTTTATCATATGATTAACACTCGATACGTTTTTGTAAACGCGTGAGAAGAGCGAAAACAAGACTCCCTATAACTTACACCATGAGGTTTTGTCCTAATTTTCATACCCAAACAATGGGAGAGAAACAGGTAAGCGAGGTATCAAAGTGACCAGAATGAGGTCTAGTTTGGCATGAAAATATTTAACTGCTTGAAAGTAATCAGGGTAATTAACCAAAACTTAATTAATATGCTGAGGAAAAATTGAAATATTTCACGAAAATCTGCTGCCAAGCTATGTAAATGAAGTATCAAAAATTTCATCTGTTCAAGACCTAGATATTTTGCACATAAAAAGATACATTGGCGTGGCATTTAAATGTCAAAAAGACTTCTTTCGAATCAAGTACATAAGGAAGGCAAACGAGCAGTCAGTAAGATCATGCTTCCTGAATAAAATCTGAAATTCAAAAATGGAAGAAATCAGTCATACATTTTATGAAATGATTTGTGTGAAAAAATAAGTAGATTAGAGAAACGTTCTATGTACCTTTGAATGATGCTCGAAATCATGGACAGAAAATTAGGTGCACCAAAAGTTTCCCTAATATTTTTATTTCATACTTTTAGGCAAATCATTACACAAAACATTTGACTTTTTTTTCAAAAATTTTGTAAGCTTTATTTTTACAGACTATTTAGAGTAACTGAAACGCTTGGCTTCAACACTGACTGCTGATGAATTCGCAACATCAAATATCTGTTAAATTTCATGGTTCATAGTAATTTATTAGGAATTAAATGTGTGTGATATACTGGGATAGGTGTGAAGATCAAGTTCTTTGGCAAGACCTTAAAATATACTTAACGATGCAGTGTACACACTATACATAAAACTTAGTATACAGAATCGTAAGTGAGTTAGTAAAAATATACGAACCTGCAGAAATCGAAACCAAGACCTATGCCTCAGATATAACTATGAACTGCATACACTACCCCTACACCACAGCTTTTTTTTCTTCTTTTTTCTTACTTCTTTTTAGACGCTCTATCCATGGGTGTTACAAAAAGGTACGGCCAAACTTTCAGGAAACATTCCTCACACACAAATAAAGAAAAGATGTTATGTGGACATGTGTCTGGAAACGCTTAATTTCCATGTTAGAGCTCATTTTAGTTTCTTCCACCTACGCTCAATGGAGCACGTTATCATGATTTCATACGGGATACTCTACCTGTGCTACTAGAACATGTGCCTTTACAAGTACGACACAACATGTGGTTCAGGGACGATGGAGCTCCTGCACATTTCAGTCGAAGTGTTCGTACGCTTCTCAACAATAGATTCGGTGACCGATGGATTGGTAGAGGCGGACCAATTCCATGGCCTCCACGCTCTCCTGACCTCAACACCCTTGACTTTCATTTATGGGGGCATTTGAAAGCTCTTGTCTACGCAACCCTGATACCAAATGTAGAGACTCTTCGTGCTCGTATTGTGGACGGCTGTGATACAATACGCCATTCTCCAGGGCTGCATCAACGCATCAGGGATTCCATGCGACGGAGGGTGGATGCATGTATACTCGCTAACGGAGGACATTTTGAACATTTCCTGTAACAAAGTATTTGAAGTCACGCTGGTACGTTCTGTTGCTGTGTGTTTCCATTCCATGATTAATGTGATTTGAAGAGAAGTAATAAAATGAGCTCTAACATGCAAAGTAAGCGTTTCCGGACATATGTCCACATAACATATTTTCTTTCTTCGTGTGTGAGGAATGTTTCCTGAAAGTTTGGCCGTACTTTTTTGTAACACCCTGTATATATAAAGATAGAAAATTACCTCTTCCACCTCAGGCGTTGGCCCCTATCAACCATACTATCCCAAAAAACCTATCTAGCCTAAAAACAAAAGTAAAGCTAGTGCCACCGCCACTTTCATTCTAAAGCTAACTAGGACGGCCGTTCGCCACCACTTCAGGTTCCGCCCAAGAACAAAAATTAAATATGCCTCTCAACATTTTATTAAAAAATAAAAGGAGAAAGGAAAGGGTATAATACTTTATTATATTTCATTTGTTGCTCATTTTGTTCTTAATTTTGTTCTTGGGTATTTATTTGGATTCGAACGCAGGTCTCCTGCTCACTTTTTTTTAATTTAATTTAATTTTATTTTATTTTTTTGTGTTTTATTTATATAGATATCAATGTGCGAACAGTCATTGTTAATCAAGCCTGGAAAACTAAAACAGAATGAGTTCCCCATCGAAGACAGTAAACATAAATAACATGAGAATAAAGCTACCACTTCGTAGTTAGGCTTCCCAGCGACTGCGCCTACTGATAAAGATTGTTCAATATAATGATCGTTTGCAGTTCGTTCTGACCTCATCTGCCACTGCCTGGAACATTCCAGCTACACGGCGGGCTGTGAAAGGCACTCCATAGGTAGTCTGCGAAGCATTGTCGATATCTGGTATGCCCGGAAATAGCATGATGTCTTTCTTGCAAATTGAGCCAGAAGTCAAGGAAATTCTTGTGTCCGTCACGACAGAGGTAATGGACTGCATGTCCACGTATCCAGGTGACGGAGTTGGTTCGAGTCTTGGGGTAAAATGTCTCATCCGGAAACAATAACGTGCGTGCAGATATATGCTCCGGCCTAACTCTCAAGAGATAAGCCAGCATCTGCCGCACTAGGTGCCAAACCGGTTCCGCCTCTCCACAGCTGAGGCGGTGCTCGTCAGAATATACTGTATTACAACCCACACAATTGGGAGATTCTGCCATGTGGATATTGTAGAGACGTTCTTGCGTCACCAGCTTCCCATTAACGACTACGTACCATTGGGAAACATCATCGGAATCAATCATGGCATCGTGTACAGTCTTCTACACCATGCGCCACCGTACGTCAGGATATTTTAGTTCGACCACATTTAGGGGGCGGCGTTGCAGCATGTCATGATATAGGCGTCGAGTTATGGCCATTTGTAGTGTCGTGAGCGCTACACTGTAATAACTTTGTTCTAAATAGAAACGTCCTATATAAAAGAGGGGCGCTGGGATGTCCTGTAGTGGCACCGGCGCTCTTAGTGTAGCAGGTCGTAGCGCCGTCAGAAGCAGACTCGTGAGGCTCGTAGGACAACGGCGCAGCAGACATAAATGTGAGCTAACATAAAGGGCAATGGCCCTAGCGTGGACGTTAACTAGGCCGAGACCACCTTTTTCCTTGGGGAGGGTAAGAGATACGTATCTAATCTTCAGTAACATACCAGCGGTGACGAAGTATCCTAGCGCTGCCATAATGCTACGAGCCAAGGGCTTCGGAATGGGTAGCGTTTGGGCGACATACGGTATGCGGGACGCAAGGTATACATTGGCATAATACGCCCGCTGAACGATGTTGAGGGATCGCAAGCGCTGATTTTCAATTCCGGCCCTAATTTGGTGAAGAAGGCGTCGATAATTGAGCGTCGTCACGCGTCGCATGTCGCTCATGAAATCTAAGCTCAAGCGTAAGGGGGCAATGTGTACCTGCGGTACCCAATCCCGATGCTCAAGGCGACAGACTTGTCAACGTTGATTTGGCTACCAGAAGCTGTACCGTAGTTTGCAATCCAGTCCAAAGCCGCGGCCATATCGTCAGCTCCACGTATGACGATCATCAAATCATCCGCATATGCGGTGCAGCGATAGATGGAGCCGCCGAACTGTATCCCAGTGAGCCTGTCTCGGAAACCACACTACAAAGGTTCTAAGGCCAATGCAAATAACAATGTTGATAATGGACATCCCTGTCGTACTGATCGGCGGAACGGCATTAACAAGAACTCGAGAAGTAGCCCCATGCAGAAGGCGTGTCAACACTGTGATAAAGGGGTCGGGGTATTCCATACGCCATAGAACGGCCGTGAGGAAAGTGTGGCCCCTACGGTCAAAAGCCTGGCTAAAGTCGATAGACGCGAGGGCTGCCGGCAAACGTCTCACCCGTGCAAGGGAGATGAGATCTCTGTAACGACATAACGCAGTTCTGATGTTGTTGGGTCCCCCCAAGGACGTCTGATCGCCGGAAAAGACGTGCAATAGTGTGCCGCGAATACGTTCTGATAGCAGCCTCGAAAAGATCTTGAAGTCGCTGTTCAATAACGTTAAGGGACGATAATCGCGGACATGATTCTGTCCCTTCGGCTTATGGATGGGGACAATCAGACCTTCCAAGAATGGTGCAGGCAATGTTATACCCGGGGACATCAATTCCTGGCAAATTTCAATCAAACACGGTAGCAACAGTTGTTTAAAGGCTCGATAGAACTCTAATGGTAATCCATCGATTCCTGGTGATTTATGGAGAGCACCTTTACCAATGGCGTCGAGCACTTCCTCTTCTGTCACTTCTCCCAGTAAAGTCGGTACCATGTCTGGTGGAATTGTACCGTGGACATGTGCTGAAACGGTGTCTACCGTCGCCATATCAGGGAGCACTGCTGAATAAAGTTGAGCGTAATGCCCATAGAAGGCTTCTGCTATATCTGCTTCTTCTACCACGTGTCGACCGTCGTCCGTTATCATGTCGGTTAGCAGTGCCCTACGGCGCCTCCTGCGTTCTAGGAGCACGTGGTGCATAGATGGCCTTTATGATTGTATCATGTCTGGAGCACGCGACCGTATAACAGCGCCTTGTAAATGATGGCGTGCTAAGGAGACGAGCTGCGCTTTCGCGCGATTGACTATGATCTGCCTGTCAGGTGAGGGCTCCATAGCTAGACATTCCCGTAGGACGGTGTAATAAATTTTTTCCGTGCTCTTCCTCCATGCCGCCACTTCCCGGCCGTAATCCATGAAGGTGCGCCTAAGAGCAGGAGTCGCACACTCAATCCACCAACCGAGGGTCGATCGGTATCGACCACGACGCTGTAAGGAAGAGTTCCACGACTCTTCGATAGCACCTTTACTTGCCGGCTCGTCCAGATGGGCGACTTTCAGTTTCCAGGGGGGCCTACTGCGCCACAGACGTGCAGGCTGGAGGGCAATGGTGCAAATATAGACTGTGTGGTCGGTGAATGCAGTGGGCCAGAGCTCTGCTCCTCTCGTCGCCGTCGAAAGGGTGGTTGTGACGTAAATCCTGTCTAACCGACTTGATGAATGACTTGTATAATGGGTGTAACCAGGAGCTGGGCCAAGGATGTGGCGCCACGTGTCGATCAGGTGGAGGTCATTTCCAATTCCGCACACGGGACGTGATGTGGCTGCTAATCAGACGGAGATAATGTACAGTTAAAATCTCCGATCATCATATCGTCTATGCGGCCCATATATAGACGCGTAATATCTTCGGAAAAAAGCGGGCCCGATCTCTCCGTCTCCCTCATCCTGATGAGTCGTACACCGTTGACAGTGACTGCCATGGCTCTTGCACTCGGTAAGTACAGTACGGCCGTAGCCGCCAAGCCGTCCCGTAGCAGGACAGCCACACCACAATCGGTAGAAGAGGCGTGGGAGATGTGGGGGGTATATCCGTAGAAGTCAGGGAAACTAGCGACACATACTTCCTATAAGAGGGCCACGTCGATGTCCACCGCATCAAGCATGGGTTGTAGCATTGTCAGTTTGTGTGGTGCCCTTATCGCGTTGATATTGATTGTTTCAAGGCGAAAGGTGTGCTGCCTAGTCCCTTCACCTAGGACAGACGCCATGGCAATCAAAGCTAACCGCAACAGATGCCGGACCCACCGAACCCGTTACAAATTATCAGTCTTTCACGCTAGGAGTGGCATCCCCAATGCCACCCCCTCCCCTGCCACCTGTGCCCTCTCCAGGAAGTTCCTCAACATCGTCCGACCACAGTGGGTGCTACACGATGCTGTGAAACTGATCGGCACCTGAATCTCTCTCACGTACGTCGTCTTTGGTAGAGGTAGACGGAGGGCCATCCATCGACGCGACCTGCTGCGTCTGTGGTGCAAGAAGTAACGGGGCACTCGTAGTATGGTCAAGTGAACAATCTACACCACTTAGATCCTCAGCAGGCGCAGCATCCATGCCGTCTGATGAGACGTTGCAACCTCCCCCTCACTATCGACCTTAACGACAGTGAAAAATTAAACCGCGTGTACCTAATGGAAATTTGGGAAAAGCAATCGTCACCGAAGTTAATCTGTCGGTAAAGAGGCAGGAAAGGATTA